>NC_043003.1:72841961-72879461 GCF_006345805.1 Octopus sinensis | reverse complement strand
GTCGCTGTGTGGTTAAATACATCGTCTTCCATCGGCCGAATTTTGGTAACAATGGCTCTACCTGTACGGACTAGCACACCGCCAGAATACGACTGGATAAACCGTTTTGCTATATGCAGCACTGCCCACTATATTTACTTCTCCCTCTCCCCTTTTCCTCTTCTTTTTCTTCTTCTTTTCTTCTTCTTTTTTTTCTTCTACTTCTCCTTCTTCTACTACTACTACTACTACTACTTCTGATCGATTCTTCTCTTTCGCCTTCTTCTATTCGTCTTCCGCCCCTCCTCTTGTGGATACAAAAGGCCGAAAGATTGCGACGTCAATAATATATACATGTGTGTGTGTGTGTGTGTCTGTTATTTAGACGACTCTACAAATGTTGCCCAGAAATTCCTTATTGTTCTTAGTCACTTCAATGCACATAGTGTTAAAGTTAGCTATTCCTACCTAGACAGTATTCGCTTCCACGACAGCACACCACAATAATAAATACTAACTTCTCATTCCCTTACTCAGCAATTCTCTGCTGAAATCAAGCCACCTGCACGCTGAGAGATTTCTGTTTTTCCAAAGCCGTGGTATATAGAAATGTTCTCATTCCACTGGAATATATCCAAAGGGATCCTTGCCGCTAGCGATTAGAATAGACAGCTCCAGAGATAGGATGCTCCACTTGTTTGTCGTGGTTCATTTGAAAAAACAAGAGATTAAGGACACGGTTGCTCAACAATAACTTGAAATTTTGACCACTGAGCCTTCTCATACTCTAACAGATAACGTGATTGAAAGCTTTGTTTGTGTAATAATCTGCATATCCTGAAACAAAGCTCCCTACTCCTCAATGGAAAAACCTGGGGCGTCCAATTCCGTCACAATCAATCGTTTCTACTGGGTTGCTTTTAAACAAGTGGCCTGGGAAAATGCTACAAATTATCGGAGTTGTTATTGATGTTTAAACTTGGCACGCGCGTTTTCATTCCTATCACACTCTGAATAATGGATGTTTAAGTCAACAACTGTTCACCTACATATACACGTGCGCTCATACACACACGTGTGCGTATATATGTATCTGTGTTTGTATGTATCCATATGTTTCGCCTGTGTATATTGATTATGGATATAAACATTAGCGAGAAACAAAAACAAATTGTGACACTCCATCGTTACTCTCGTTATCATATATTAAGTGATTAGGTTGGAAACATGTAGCCACCTAGAAATTGTTCACAAATTCCTATAAATAATGAATATAAAAGGGCCTTTGGATCGCAGAATTATCATTTAAGTGTAGTATAACGGCAATACACAATCAAAGAACACTATATAAACCTGCTAAAATGAAATATAGAAGAGCGTAGAGCATGCATTGATAATAAGCTGTCTCTAATTTTATACAAACTTATAATCGGAGGGAACAAGAGGAATTATTGACTGATTATATTCAGGGAGGACATCGTTAATATCATAAACAATCTAAAACAAAGGATGAGTGTAATAACAATTTGAATTTCTAAGAAATTTGAATTTCTAACAAACGGAAGTAATAGAGAGAATCGTAGACAAACAACATTTAACAACTTAAAGTTCATAACTCACATACTGAAAAAGTATGTCAGTTATAAAATATGCATGATAAATAATGTTATGCTTATTCAAGTAGTCTTTTATATAGTGCTTTTAATGTTAACCGAACGCAATACTTACAATAATTCCTCTTGTTCCCTCCGATTATAAGTTTGTATAAAATTAGAGACAGCTTATTATCAATGCATGCTCTACGCTCTTCTATATTTCATTTTAGCAGGTTTATATAGTGTTCTTTGATTGTGTATTGCCGTTATAACTTGGAAGCGTGCAGTGTCATGATTTTGTATACTTATATTATATGACTAATTAATATGTGCAGTGGTTAGTGGCGCTATTTTCTGATTGCTGTGTATATTAGTAATTTTTTACATTTTATTTATATATTCACATCTTTTTAATTATTCCCTATGATTAAAGGAATTGTTTCCGTTTTCATCCTACATACTGTTAATCTCTATTTCTAGAGCTTCATATTTGTATAGTTTTTCACTTTCTTAATGTAGGCGTGCTTGGATTTCAGTTGCCTATTTTGCTTGAGTCAGTGATTTATTTTCTCAATTTTTATAGCTTTACTACTTTATTTTGTTTCATTTTGGTCATGTGCAATGTTATATTTTTTTTGCACGTTTTTCATATTTTATTAAGTATTCTATTTGGTTGGCAACTGAGTTCCAGCCGTTTTTTTTTTTTTTATTTTTGCAATTTTTTGCGCTTTTAAATTTAGGAATCTATTTTTTTTCGAGAATTCTATTTTTGAATCATTTTGGAATTTATTTGGTTTTGCGGTTTTTTCTAGTTAATTTTAGTTAACTTTTCCTAATTTCAGATCATTAAAATGGAATGTCAAATTAAGAAATATAAGCTTTTTCGACACCTTCTTTTTGCTTTTAATCAAGGTTCCAAGGCCGCAAAGGCTGCTCGTGATATTTGTGCTGTGTATGGAGAGAGTGCCATAGCTGAAAAAACCGGTCGTGATTGGTATGCCAAGTTGAGTTCGATGAAGAGCGATTAAACCAACTTCTGCACAAAAATTCTCGTCAAACGACAAGGGAATTGGCAGAGAAAATGGAATGCTCCCACATTGCTATAGAGAAGCATCTTCACTCGATGGGAAAGGTTCAGAAGTATGAAGTATGCTTTAAATGAGAACAACAAAAATCAATGAGCCACAATCTCTGCTGGTTTGCTTGCTCGTCATCGCTCAATTCATGGACACATGCAAAGATTTCTTTACCGAATCGTTACTGGCGACGAAAAATGGTGGCTGTGCATCAATATGAAGCAGCGTAAAGAATGGCTTAGCCCCGGTAAATAAGCGACACCGCGCGTGAAACAAGATCTTTATCCGAGTAAAACGATGATGTGCGTACGGTGGAACTGGAAAGGAATTATCCACTACGAATTGCTTGAACGGAACCAAACGGTCAACGCGGAATTCTATGTTCAACAGATAAAACGACTCAACACAGCTATTCTAGAGAAAAGACCTAATCGTCAGCATGGAGTTCTACTGCACGACAACGCCCGCCTTCATATCGCCAATATGACCAAAGAAGCCATTCAAACGCATGGCTGGGAAGTGCTGCCACACCTGCAGTAATCTTCTGATTTGGCACCAACGGATTTCCACTTCTTTCGATCTCTTTCAAATGCTATGTGCGGGGTTTCGTCCAATACTGATGCAGAATTGAGAGCTTGGTTGGATCAACTTTTCGAGTCGAAATCGGGTGATTTCTACCAACGGGGTATTGAAAATCTTATTGAATGTTGGGAAGAAGTAGTAAATAACAAGGATGAATACATTATTGATTAATTAGTTGCTATTTTTTATTAAGCCTTTCAAAAATGTAATTCTTTAAAAAACGGTGGGAACTTAGTTGCCAACCCAATAAATTGTTCCTGATTATTCGAAAATTTTTGCTCAATTTTATGTACTTTTCATATACCAATTATTGCAGATTAAAAGTACACATTCGACTTTTAACATTGGGCAAAATATATGACTTCCTTTAATGTGCGTTGGTTTTGTTTATTGCGATTCATTTCACCAGGTGTTGATCTGAATTGTGATAAGCCATCACTGATGACCATTAGCAGCAGCTAATAGGAGTTTAAGGCAAATATTAACAAATATTTGACTGAGATATAAAAACCTTAATTAAATAAAAGCATATCTGTATCCTTCAACATTTTTGTAATTTGATTTTAATATTCGTTATTATACCATCAGTATTAATAACTCTATGAAGTAATGAAGAACCTTGATGGATGGTAGAGAGGTAGAGTCAGAACGAATATAGCAAGGCTTCGGATATTTAGTTATGTCTCTTTACCGATTGATTTTTCAATCCTGCCAAAATTATCATCACATTTCATGATCACGAAATCACAAGAAAGAAATGCCTATGAATTATGTGGTTCTGTTTGACTGATTTCTAGCGACCCTAAAAAATACGACTTTTGTGAAGTTATTAATGTTCTTATAGTACAAAAAAAAATTGGAAACAATTTTATTATTGTTGCTGTTGTTGTTGATAAGGCGCAAACTGGCGGGATTGTTAACACGCTGAATAAAATGTTTAGCCACCCCCCTTCCCCCAGCCATATGTACTAAGTTCAAATTCCGCTGAGGTCGATTTCGCCTTTCATCCTTTCGGGATCGATAAGTTAAGTGCTAGTGAAACAATGGAGTTTATGTAATCGACTATTACCCTCCCCCAAATTTCAGGCCTTGTGCCTATAATAGAAAAGATTGTTGCTATTATTATTAAGACGGCAAGCTGGCAGAACCGTTAGCATGTCGGATAAGATGCTTAGCACATTTCGTTTCGTTTTTATGTTCTGAGTTCAAATTCCGCTGGGGCGGAATGAGTGTTATCAGTTATTAACAAAATACTTATCGGCATATTTCGTTCTGAATTCAAATGTCGCTGAGGTCGACTATGCTTTTTGATTCTATCGAGATCGATAATATAAAGACCATCTAAGCACTGGGTTCGGGGTAATCGTCTATCCACTCACCACAAAATTTCAGGCTTATAAAAGGCTTATTTCAGCCTATAAAAGAAAAATTATTATTATTATTATTATTATTATTATTATTATTATTGTTGTTGTTGTGTGTTGTTGTTGTTTGTTGTTGTTGTTGTTGTTGTTGTTG
This sequence comes from Octopus sinensis, assembly GCF_006345805.1. Taxonomy (NCBI): domain Eukaryota; kingdom Metazoa; phylum Mollusca; class Cephalopoda; order Octopoda; family Octopodidae; genus Octopus; species Octopus sinensis. The sequence goes on along the minus strand of NC_043003.1, from coordinate 72,874,711 downwards.
TTGTTGTTGTTTTGTTGTTGTTTTGTTGTTGTTGTTGTTCTTCTTCTTCTTCTTCTTCTTCTTCTTATTCTTATTCTTCTTCTTATTATTTTCTTCTTCTTCTTCTTCTTCTTCTTCTTTCTTCTTCTTATTCTTATTCTTCTTCTTATTATTTTTCTTCTTCTTCTTCTTCTTCTTCTTCTTCTTCCAATCAGGACTCACGCCATTAGCCACAAAGAACAATCTCTAATTCGAGCCTACTCTAAACTACTAAGAATGCGTCTGGCAACTTGAAGATCTACCCACCACACGCGATATACTGGCGGTTGCACGGGCGCGAAAGCTACGTTGTTACCCTCATTCCGTAAATGGCTTTTAACGGGTGGAGAGCTGAACCATCCTGGGGTACAGAGGATTCGCAAGCTAGACAAGGATCTGAAAGTTTGCCACATCATAGTGTGTTACACCATAGTTCTTCTGCTTTGAGACGGAAGTAGAAAGAAAGAGTGAGACAAAGTTGTGGTGAAAGATTACAGCGGGGTTCACCACCCTCCCCCGCCGGAGACTCGTGGAGCTTAGGTGTTTTTGCTCAATAAACACTCACAATGCCCGGTCTGGGAATCGAAACCGCATTCTTACGACCGCGTGTCCGTTGCCCTAACCACTGGGCCATTGCGCCTCCACTGTTGTTGTTGTTGTTGTTGTCGTCGTTAAGGGGGCGAAAGAGAGTCGAGGAAAACGCCTTGCAATATTTGTCCGGCTCATTTCGCTCCGAGATCAAATCTCGCTGAGGTTAACTTTGCTTTTCTTCCTTTCGTGGTTGATAATAATATATATACAAGTTAAGGACTAGGGTCGATGGTGTCGACTAACCCCACCACTCCAAATTTCTGGCCTTGCCCTGAATTAAAAACAATTGTTGTTGTTTAGATCCAGATCAGTCCTGTGCAAACTTTCATCAAAGGCAATCTGGCCGTGACCCTCTAATTGTTTTCCTTTGTTTGGAAAGCTCAGAGGAACATTAACAGACATATCCCTTTTTATGGATATAGGTTTTAATGTGAGGGAAATTTGGCTTCTATTTCTTGCAAATGGATGGGCCATAAATAGACCTACTTTTTGACTGGAGACAGTTGAGTTAAATATAGTGACGTATATACTATTGAAAATAGCAGATTCGTTATACGTTTAAAACAACGTATATACATACGTTTACATACACACAGCTTGTTCACCTTGTTTTCAGTGGCTTTTTCCTCTTTCAAATTTTAGGACTCTAGATAATTAGAGCTAAGTATTCGCCCATCAAAGAATACTTTTACATAAATTAGTATGTACATTAAATGTTAAAGTTCTTTCCTTTTCTTGAAAGGCAACGGTTTTTATCAGCCTTTTTCTTGTTATTTTCTGTTAAATTTCTTTCAGCTTCTCAAAATATTCTCTTTTGGGAATAAAAATGAAGTTCCACTTTCCTTTAGAATTGTAATGTATGGAAAATAATTCATGATTTCAAAAATTCTAAAGTGGAATAATCGTAAATAATTTATAGACAGAAATAGTTCCAATTTGGTTTTGTCATGTTAGCTACGTATGTGTGAATATGAACGTGTATATATATTTATGTGTGTGTGTATGTAAGTATATAAGTGGGTGCGTGCATGCATGTGTGTTTTTATGTATGTATCGATGTACACATATCTGTGTGTGTTTTCATGTCTCGGTCTTATAGATTAACCAGAACGGCTCAGTGTTTGAGTGTGGAGTATAAAGATGCATGATTTTAAAGCTCTTGTCGGGTGAATTAGTAGTTACAAGGAAATCAATGACTCCGCACAGGCTTCAGAGACGTTTTATGACCTCAAATTTTTACCGTCTTGTAAAATTATGTGGTGTGTGTTTGTGTGTGTGTGTGTGTGTGATTTTTCTTTCATTTTTTTAAAAAAGAATTTCGTAAGAGCATTCAAGCCGGTCGCTAATAAAGTGACAAGACTTTTAGTGCAGAGAGTGTCCAGTGTATATAAATACGTGGTTGAGTTGGTGTGTTTGTTGAAGTTTCGATGCATACACTCAAATGAGAGTATCTATTCACATAAGAATCTCAGATGGACAATTTCTGGAATGTCTTACAAATCTTCATTGTGCCACTAATAGATTGGATTTGGAGAATCCGCGTCAGTTTCTTTTGCTTTTTCTTCGTGAAACCGAGTATTTCTAGGTTTTTGTGCAAATTTGTTAGTACATAACTTAATGCACCTATAACGATAGGTACAAATGGGAATTTATAGTCAGGACACAAGAGCTGTAAGTTCTACATTAATTCGCCATAAATGTTCTCTTTTTCCTGGACTAATGATTGTACATACACATCCACTGGACAGCTGACCTCTACAACAATGCATGGTTCTTCCCCAGTCCCACACAACAGTATTAGGTCTGTTAAGCTTGTACCAAATTGATATTTTTATTGGCATGTTCCATCAAAATTCCTTGTTTTTAAAGGTGTGCATACCAGCTGCTTCTTATGTATACGTCAAGGCAGCCCTTCCTGTGAATAGCTTTGTAAATAGCCTTTGCAACTATATCATGCCTCAGGAGCAAGTAGTATCTCGCAGACATTTTGGGGCAGCTGATGATATCTTCCACACTGGTATAGCAGAGCCGACATTTTTTTTATTACAACGTGGAAGCTTGGTAGTATCTTTGTCCCTCCTATTTATCAGGTATTAAGTAGCTATCTCCTATTCCTGGATTGTGAAGGCATATCCTTCTAGGTACAATGTAATGTACCTATCGCATGTCCAGGGGACACTACTCTTCCTGCCAATGCTGTTGTCGCTGTCTAGCTTACGTGATATGTATCCATGCATTGCTTTTTGTTGGTATGCTGCCTGCTTCTTCTCCAAGCTTCTGCTTAGGTAGGTCAGTGCAACCTCCTTTGGGCCGCATGTATTCTCCAACTCTGAAGATGTTGTGGCTCTCACTTTTGAGTATGCATTTAATATACTCATTTCTTTCTTTATTGTTCAGTAGATGTTGTCTGAGTGATACAATACGACATTCAAGGGCTGTTTGAAGTGACCTTATGTCTCTAGCGCCATCACTTCGTCTCACATAAATACTATTGATGCCACAGTTAATGTGGAAATTGCCAGTGATTATCAGCACCTTTCTGGTTGTGATGTTAAGGCAGTGTATATTATCGAGTATCAATCCAATATCCCAAATATTGGCACTAGCACTGAAACTGCAAAAGCATTGCGAGATACGAGCACGTTAAATGCAGACAGCTCTGAGTACCATATTTTCAAGAGTTTTCAGAAGTACTCTTTTGTTATTCTGGCCTTAATCACAACACTAAAGTATGCAACATTCTTGTCGATTCCGAGGTGGCTGTAGCTTTCATCGTGAGAGATAGGGAATATAGACAACCCGTTGATGTACATATTCTCTGCCTGGTCGACAATCATTCCTTGACTATCAAAAGTTTGTATAATATTACATATCCCACAATTCATCAAAGATGCCAAAAATTTAAAGAAAAGTATTAAATGCATTAAATAGTTTTACAATTTCTGAAAATGTTTTAAAACTTGTTATAAAATAATATATTAAGCTATGTTTTTTGACTTGGAAGCATGTATGAGCCATTTATTAGGCTATATTCAGACACATAAACATGTTCATTTCACTTTTACTTTGTTACATTTGCACAATGAGAACATATTTATCTTGCCCAAACGCCATTCCTATATCTCGTGAGAATGTTGTGACTAGTTCTAGTTGTTTCTTGATGTTGATCATATTATCATAATATAACTATGTATGTATGCATGTATGTATGTCTGTATGTATGTCTGTATGTATGTATGTTGTATGTATGTATGTATGTGTGTGTATGTATGTATGTGTGTGTATGTATGTATGTATGTATGTATGTATGTATGTATGTATGTATGTATGTATGTATGTATGTATGTATGTATGTATGTATGTATGTATGTATGTCTCTTCTATTTTTTAATTATTATAAACCTTTCCATGAGGAAGGAGCCGGTTTCCAACAAAGATACAAGGCTCCATCTTTGAGATGTAGTTAACACAGAAAAATTCATATTTGGGACTTGAGAAAAGCCTTGCATATTTTTACTGTTCCACTCACAAATTGCACTTGTAATGTACGAATTAGCCGGTCAAATTTATCGACCCCGAAAAGATGAAAGGCAAAGTCGACCTCGGTGGAATTTGAACTCACAACGTAACGGCAGACGGAATACCTATTTCTTTACTACCCACAAGGGGCTAAACACAGAGAGTACAAACAAGGATAGACAAACGGATTAAGTCGATTATATCGACCCCAGTGCGTAACTGGTACTTATTTAATCGACCCCGAAAGGATGAAAAGCAAAGTCGACCTCGGCGGGATTTGAACTCAGAACGTAGCGGCAGACGAAATACCTATTTATTTATTGACCGCAATGGGCTAAACATAGGGGAGACAAACAAGGACAGACAAAGGGATTACGTCGATTACATCGACCCCAGGGCGTAACTGGTACTTAATTTATCGATCCCGAAAGGATGAAAGGCAAAGTCGAACTCGATGGAATTTGAACTCAGAACGTAACGCCTGTACGTATAATATTCGACAAAATATTATGCAGTATTTAGTAATGACCTTTTACGTTCTCGGTTCAAATCCTGCCGAAGTCGAGACGGTGGTTCATGGCCTTGGAATCGTTGTAATAAGAAGCAATTTAGTGTAATTGACCCATCTCCCAGGCTTGAGACATTTTGTCCAAAAAATATTAGAAATCAGTATAAATGACGAATGTGGACGGAATTGTTGTGATTGTCGTAGCATTATCAACAGCGGGCAGAAGTAGAAGAATTTTTACAATCATGTGTGTTTAAGTGTTTACATTTACAATTATGTTGATGGGTAGCTGGTATAGTCTGTGTATGTCAGTGTTTGGATATATGCGAGAGCGCGAGAGGTGCGTATGTACGTGAGCATATATGTTTTTTGTGTATACATGTGGATGTCGGTATGTATGTGTGGCTATGTGTGGATGTAAATTGGTAGATATAAGGATACTGCGTAGCGTGTATGTATACGTGTATATGAGTGGGATGTGTATGTGTGTATGAATGTGTGTGGTTGTGTAGGATTTTTGTGTGTGCATGTTTTGTGCGCTTGAAATAATGCTGCTGTCTGGAATAGGACGAACAGAATGATGATTTCTTCGGGGCATCTTGTCTGTGTCTGGGAAATAGATGGGATGGCCACAGATGGAACACTCTACACGATATTTTTCATCTAGGCTGACTAAATATAAGCAGACACGAAAAACTTGGAACGTTCAGATGAGATGGAAACACCTACAATGACGGCAGTGAAACCTGTGTTGTTTCAGGAGGCGAGAGAGACGGGAAGAAGGACAGAGAGAGGGGAGATGGAGAGAAAAAGAGGCGGGTGAGGGAAAGACGGAGAGAAAGAGAGTGAAAGTGAGCGACGGAGGGAGAGAGTGAGAGACTACACGTAGAAGAAAAGTGGATATATTCTATTGGCATAACGCATAATGTTACAAAATACTGTGTACACAGACTGGTGGTTGACAGGATATAAATACGAGTACTTATGAAACCCGTTTTCAACAAAACAGACGAAAATGTCACTCATCGGAAAGTTTGTTTACATTTCAAAATAATATGACAATTGTAAATAAAAAGTCGACAGCGTATGACTAAACACTTCTATATAAGGGTACTATGGAAATTAACGGCAAATCAATGAGAAAGTAGCGTCAGATTTCCGATAAAACCGTTAAAAATATTACAGCAACATAATAGTAATGTCTTTAGAAATTCTCTAAGTTGAGGATCGGAAATAGTTGGTGTGCTAGTCTTCGGTGAATATTTTCTAACATAGGTTCTACACTGGAGTTGATCAAATGGAAATATGGTTGATGTAGTGGTCAGTTTATAAGATGACGTTCTAAGGAGTTATTAAGTAACAACTATGTTGTAGAGGGCAACTGGATGTTGGAATGGTGTAAGCTATACGTAGAAGACGTGTGAACACAGCTGGAAGGTTTCAGTATAGGACTCCTAAGGTTGTAAAGTATAGAAGCCATCTTATCATGGCTAACCACATAGGGGAGGGGGTTAGCCATGATAAGATGGCTTCTATACTTTACATTATCGAGCGATTACTGTTTCAATCTCATTCTGAGCTTTAATTATACTCCTAAAGGTGAACAACAACAAGTGTATGTGTTTAGAGCTTACAAGTAAACTTCTACGTCAGTAATTTCTAAGTATTCCTCTAGTCTTTAACCCTCTCTATATAATCACTATATAAGACCTGCCACTAGAATAACGCTGTCTATTAAATGTGATATTAACAGTAGCGTGTATGCGTTGCAGCGCGTTGGTGACACTGCAGCGAAAGTCTACTCAATTAAATGTGAATTCTGCCATCAGATTAAGCTATAGTGTTACTTCGTTCTGAATTTTCCATGACCTTTTCTTGACAACGACAATGGTGGTTTGCCATTGTCTTCCCAAACTGGATCGCCGTTGGCCCACAAGGAGCTTACCGGCCTTCGATATGTCTTTTTAGTCTTACTGGGTGTCCAGAAACCACAAGAGCCGTACGCTGCTCAAGTGGGAGAGCCGGTTTAGTCGATCTTGGAGCAGGTAGTACTAGGATTACATGATACCGGTTGTATGGTAAATATAAATGGATCTCAGAATTTCTGATCACGAATATTCAGTTGTTCTATCAAGTTAACAACTGTACTTAGCATGTAAGTGGCTGAGTATTCAACAGACACTTGCAATACTCAGATGGAATAAGCGTGACGAGAGTTGTTGGATCGGTTATACAAATAATTTAAGGGCCTTTAAATTATTGGCACAATCTATCCGACAGAGAGGCATACAAAAAAATCACACATGTCCAAGATGCCGGACAGCGGAAGCGAACGAGTCCTTATGATTGCAAAGAGAAGTTCTTAACCATTCGGCCATACTACACCTATATGTATGTGCGATTGTGTTGTGTGAGTGTGGGTGTTTGTGCGTATGTGTGTGTCTGGATGCATGTATTATGTAAACGTGCATGTGTACTATATATCTTTTATCTTTTATTTGTTGTTTCATTCATTGGACTGCGGCCATGCTGGGGAATGCTTTGAAGGGTTTTAATCAAACATATCAACCCCAGTATTTTTTCATTTAGATCTTTTGCCGAACTACTTGTTTACAGTGACGTAAATAAGCCAACACCGGATTTCAAACGGTGTGTGAGATATGCACTTTTGCAGACTTACACATGCATGTATATACATGTGTTTGTGTGTGTGTGTGTGTGTGTGTGTGTGTGTGTCTGTAAGTGTGTGTGTGTGTGTCCGTATGTCTGTGTGTCTGTGTATGCGTGTGTGTGTGTGTGTGTGTGTGTTCTCTAGCTTTTAATAATTTAGATGCTTCCTCAGAGAAAAGAGCTGATTTCTAATAATTATACAACGCTCCATCGTTGAAATGTAAATAATAAAAATAATTTCACATGTTAAACTTGAGTAAAGTCTTGCATATTTTCACTGTTCCACTTACTGCAATGTGTGAGTTAGTTGGTTAAATTCTTTCTTCGAAAATCCAACTTTATCCAGACTGACAATTGGGCATTTACTCACAAAACCAAGTGCACCAATTATTACTAGTATAACTGTGAATTAATAACTTGGATATAGAAGCTGGAAGTTTCGTAGCAGTTATCCATTGTAACTTCTTTCTTTTTGATTTTCAAAGAGATAGTCACAACAGCAGGACAGCTGACTTCTATGATGGTTTTTCTTGTGTCCCAAGCAACAATATCGACAGATGTCTTGATGAGAATGTTTCACGAGTATTCCTACTGTTGATGTTTATTTATGTATTCAATAGCAGGGGGATTCTCTATATTTATTCCAGGACAGTCTTTTCTCCGAATGGCATTGTATATTGCTTTTGCGACAACGTCATGTCGCAGAGGGAAGTAGTACCTTGATGACACTTTGGGACTGGTCATCTTGGAATTCCAATGGCTTTACTATCTCTTTTATTTATTAGGAATTTAGTAGTATGTATGTATTTATGCAGGTATATGTATATATATATAATGCGGACTTCTTTCAGTTTCCGTCTACCAAATCTATGCACAAAGCATTGGTCTGCCCTGGGCTGTAGTAGAAGACACTTGCCTAAGGTACCTCGCAGGGGGATTGAACCAAGAATCATTTGGGAGAGAAGGAAGCTTCTTACCACACAGTAACATCTGCGTCTCCACACAGGCACACCTGCACCTTAAAAATGTAACACTTCACGAATAATATATATATATATATATATATATATATCGCTGAAAGATAGATAGATAGATAGCTGCATACATACATACATACATACATACATACATACATGTATGCATACATACATACATACATACATACATACATACATTCATACATACATACATACATACATACATACATACATACATACATACATACATACATACATACATACATACGACACTATAATGAAATCCGTCGGAATGATAATCCCGAGGAAAAGAAATAAAAATTCACAATATGGTAGAAGCCATAGCCACTTATGGAAGGCGATACTGGTGGAATGTACCAGTGAAGACCTCAATAAAATGTATGCACAAAAGACCTGATATAATGATTTGGGGATAGAGAAGAGAAACTGTGCACAGTTGCGGAAATTAGCTGCCCAGTGGATGTTAACATAAAATGAAAAAAAGAACACCTATGCTAAACTATGGAGAAATCTGCAATTACTTTATCCAGATTACAAGTTCAGGCTTATACCGGTAATTATTGGGGCCCTGAGATATATAACGTACTGCCTAAATACCAATCTTGAGAAATCAGGCTTCTCAAAACCAGAAAAAAGAAACCTAATTCGAAGTCTACAGTTCCAATCGATCACTGGAACTGTAAAAATATGTAAAACTTTCAAGAAGTTTATCTTTTAAGTATATATGAGCATATCTAGATATGTAAATATATGCATGGGAATACATACATAAAACATACAACTCTGCACATACATACATGCATACATACACACATACATACATACATACATACATACATACATACATACATACATACATGCATACATACATACATACATACATGCATACATACATACATACATACATACATACATACATACATGCATACATACATACATACATGCATACAAACAAACAAAAATAGCCTGTTGTTGATGTTGAAATTCCACTGAAGGATCTAGTTTAGAAACCGGTTCTTTATTGGCAAGAAATCTTGAAATAAACTGAATAATGACATACATACATACATACATACATACATACATACATATATAGATAGATATATATATATATAAACGTACATACCTATACAAGTGTTCTAGCTAACAGTTCATTTAGTTGAAGGAGGCCTGCTGTAATTTAAATAATAAAGAATAATATTGATTTATATATATACTCATACTAATAGATGTATGTGTGTAGATAGGTATACATATGTTTGTACGTATGTGTATGCAGGAGTGTACGTCTGTGTCTGTGTATATGAGTATGAGTTGTCCGTGTTAGTGTGTGTGTGCGTGTGTGTGTGTGTGTGTGTGTGTGTGTGTGTGTAAGAATGAAACTCTGAATGTCAAAACTATTTCTGAATATCTAACATAATTATTGGTTAAACTTTGAATAATTATAGCAAATAAAACTGTTCTGACTCATCATAGAAACACACTTTGTTGCTGATGTTTTTATCGCCGTTACAGATGTGTTGCTGCTGGAAGTGGTGGTGGTGGTTGTAGTGCTGCTGTCGTTGGTAGTTGTGGTACTGTGCTGGCGCATGTGGTGGTGCTAGTGCTTGCGATGCTGCTGCTGCTGCTGCTGTCTGCTTATCGTGTTTTTTTAGGTTTTGTAATAGTTGTTCTGATCGCAATGTTTATAACGTAGGTGGCAGTAAGAGGGGATATGTTGTTGTTGTTGTTGCTGATGTTGTATGTTGCTTTTGTTATTATTTATGTTGTTGTTGTTGTTGTTGTTGTTGGTGGTGGTGGTGGTGGTGGTGGTGGTGGTGGTGGTGGTGGTTGTGGTGGTGGCGGTGATGGTGTTAACTGTTGTATTGTTACTATTATATTTGGGAAGGAACTAGAGGTGGTGGTGGTGGTGGTGGTGGTATCGGTAGTACTGATGGTCCTGCTGCTGTTCGAGTTTATGGAGTTCAATGGTGAGGGTAATCTTGGTAGCAGTACTGATTATAGTTGTTGTTGTAGGATTAATGGGAATAGTCATTGTGGATAACTTTGTTTTTGTTGTTGTTTGTGTTTTCAATGATTATATTAGTGTTATTGGAGGTGGTGGCAGTGGTATTACTCGTAGTAGTGTTGATGGTGGTATTAGTCGAGCTAACAGTGGTGCTGTTGTTGTTGCTGCTGTTGTTGTTGTTAAGCAACAAGACGGGTAAAGGTGATTAGGTGACGGTCTAGGGCTTAGGGGCGGGAGACCCCAGACTTTGGAAGAAAAAAAAAACTTTGGTCGTCTTGTTGTAGTCGGGGGCTCTTCGTTGACACTCGACACCACTGGGAGGTGGACCTCGAAGTCGCTGAAAATGAAGATCTCCAGGTCCAAATTCTTGAACGGCTGTTGCTGGTGGTGGTGGTGGTGGTGGTGGTGTTGGCGGTGGCGGTGGCAGCTGCGGCGGCGGCGGCGACTGCGGCGACTGCGGCGACTGCGGCGACTGCGGCGACTGCGGCGACGGCGGCGACTGTGGCGACGGCGGCGACTGCGGCGACGCGGCGACGGCGGCGACTGCGGCGACGCGGCGACTGTGGCAACGGCGGCGACTGCGGCGACGGCGGCGACGGTGGCGACGGCGGCGACTGCGGCGACGGCGGCGACTGCGCGACGGCGGCGACGGCGGCGACGGCGACGGCGGCGACGGCGGCGACGGCGGCGACTGCGGCGGCGACGGCGACGGCGGCGACTGCGGCGGCGACGGCGGCGACGGTGGCGACGGCGGCGACGGTGGCGACGGCGGCGACGGCGGCTGTGGTAACAGTCGTGACAGTAGTGTTGGTATTGACAGTAGCGATTCTAGAAGCGGCAGTGTTTGCTGTCGTGATGATGGCTTGTCTTAAGTATGATTATTTTTGATGGAGATATGTCACTGTTAGCGCCGTTGCTATCGATGTCTAGTGCCAAATTACCTCTGCTACGTAGGTAGAAAGTTAAAAGTCGAAATAATATCTACGGACCCATGGTTCTAAATATCTGAATCCATCCCTTACAATGAGCACAAACATATACTTTGCGATTCCTTGGTTTCAGATTCAATCCTGTATCACCATACATTGATGTACAAGTGTTTTCGTTTTTAGCTTGGGCTACACCAAAGTGAAATTCGATAAAAGTAAACCGAGATTGAAGCCTATAAAAGTATAGTTCTTGTCTGTTGCCAAGTTTAACGCAACCAGCTAACCTGTGGATGGTGCCTTTAGCCGAATTCACTCTGCCGTAAGTATTCGAGGCAACCTTCTCGTCTGAGGATAACGTCCTCCTCACCTCACTTATATTCCTGACCTTGGAAAAGGTCACGTTTACTGACCTACCATTTCACTTGGTAATGTCAGGCATGAACAAATATTGTATACTCCGAGTTATATTGGTGAACGTCACAGGCTGGGCATTGTTGAAGACATTCATAGTAATGGTTAATTGTTTGCGAAAATGATAAGGATATTATTGCTTTTGTTAGTAATGTAGTCGACTTTGTTGTTGTTGTTGTTGTTGTTGTCGTGTTGTTGTTGTTGTTGTTGTTGTTGTTGTGTTGTTGTTGTTGTCGTTGTTGTTGTTGTTGTGCTAACAGAGTCATTACTCGAGGCGCTCACCTAGGGATGGGGGTAAATAATCAGCTGAAAGATCTTTTGCTCAAAGTGAACCATGACTCAGCCTAACTTTAGACCATTCTGTATGTTTCGATATGCAGTGGTTTGCATAATGGAATGTTGTGTCGCAATTTCAACTTTAGCAGATTTCATGGAATAGCTGTACTAGTTCAATTATCACGAGGAATAGATAACTTAACGTTTCGGAAGCCTGAAAAATTAACGCAAGAACAAAATACTAGTGGAAGATCCCTCAAAACAAATTGACTGGAGTAAAGTAGTAAGTGATGCTATCTATACGAGTAAAGCTAAGTATCTCAATTGCATCTTCTGCTGAGGTAGACACTAATCACCTTTGTAGGGGGTATGTAAGACCCAAAGGAGTCCTGAACCTGTATCTTCCAAGAAAGTAAGAACATTCACAAAGCTTTTACTTTTGACTAGTCCGATATAAGTACATTTGATGTCATTTGCTTCCAAATAAAAATTTTCAATCATACTTGCAATTATTTCGGCTCTGTAAGGTATTCTGTTTATATCAGTGTAAATCCTTTAACATAATCTTATTTTAGATATATTTCAAAAATACTTAAGAACAAAAAGAAAATCATCAAATTTTATATCAAAAGTTTGTATAATATTACATATCCCACAATTCATCAAAGATGCCAAAAATTTAAAGAAAAGTATTAAATGCATTAAATAGTTTTACAATTTCTGAAAATGTTTTAAAACTTGTTATAAAATAATATATTAAGCTATGTTTTTTGACTTGGAAGCATGTATGAGCCATTTATTAGGCTATATTCAGACACATAAATATGTTCATTTCACTTTTACTTTGTTACATTTGCACAATGAGAACATATTTCATGCGATTAAGAACATATTTTGCAAGAATAACGTAGTCGAAACTCAAGCAAGCCGTTTGTCTTCCTCATAGCCTTCCTTGTTTTCAATAGTTTTGCAGAGGTATGATTGGTCCATGGGCTGTAATCCAAAATCTTGCTTGAAAGTTGTCCCTTTGACATCTTGGTCTTATCCATCACTCGTTGGAGACATTCTCTAATTCTTTAGACTTGTGAGAGAAAATATTTATACTCAGTTGATTGGAACCATCAGTACAAGACTCACTGGGTACAAATTGAAGTGGAGGCGTAATGGCCCAGTGGTTAGGGCAGCGGACTCGCGGTCGTAGGATCGCGGTTTCGATTCCCAGACCGGGCATTGTGAGTGTTTATTGAGCGAAAACACCTGAAGCTCCACGAGGTTCCGGCAGGGATGGTGGTGATCCCTGCTGTACTCTTTCATCACAACTTTCTCTCACTCTTACTTCCTGTTTCTGTTGTACCTGTATTTCAAAGGGCCGGCCTTGTCACTCTCTGTGTCACGCTGAATATCCCCGAGAACTGCGTTAAGGGTACACGTGTCTGTGGAGTGCTCAGCCACTTACACGTTAATTTCACGAGCAGGCTGTTCCGTTGATCGGATCAACCGGAACCCTCGTCGTCGTAACCGACGGAGTGCTTCCACTCCACAAATTGAAGATAAAATGCACCACAACATTTTTCAAATTGTAATAATTGACTTGTGTTCTAACGGCAGTTATGAATTCTTCGGTAGGTTTGTCCTTCATCTTGAAACAACATTGTTTCTATTAATCATGAAAGCTGATGTGGTGTTTTCTGAACCAAAGAAAGCATAAAAGATATTCACACCTTTACATGTAGTCTCCCCTAAGTTTGAAAATTTCTTTTCTAATTTTGTAATAAAATCAAGATTTATGAGTTGAGATTTGCAGTGAAGAAGCAATGGAAATTTCTGAGCAGTATTTCTTCAATATCTGTGTATTTGGTATGAACTATTCCAAAGATAATATTGGAGGACAGGAAGATAGTGTACCAGAGTATCTATTTTCTCAGAATTGCATTACCCAATGGTTGTCTCATTTTCTGCATTGAGTTCGTGGCATCCGAAAATGAGCAGACTAATAGTTTTGGAACTGAACTTCCTTAAGTTTTGTTGAAAGGTATGTAAATAACTCTTTTCTTTTTATCTGCATTTGCCAAAAGCTATGCCAGTTTCCTGGGATCTTGGCACTATCAGACACGTGTTGTTGTGTACTCATTTGATTTTCTTATGTGCTACTTTTGTCGGTGTATAATAGTGATACCAGACAATATCTACTCGTATTGCTCTTTTTTTAACTATCCCGGATTTGGCGGGGGGAGAAAACTTTGTTGAAATATTCATGAAAAGACAATTTCCCTACACAGTTGTTTCAGGATAAGATCCTCATTACCAGTCAGGTCATTGATTTGATTAGGTTTCAGAATGGAATGCAAACAAGTTTCTTAGGAATTGAGAATCTTGAAGAAAATTCATGAAGTACAAAATTCAATCAACTTTCCAAAGAAACAAATATATATGCGTACAAAGTTTTATGTTGTTTACGTTGTTGTTTTGCACTTTTCTTGACTGATATCTTCGGTTGGAATTTCTATTCGTGGAAAAGCAACATAGTTTTTTTATTTGCTGTTATTTTTTTGTTTTTGTTGTTGTTTTTATTTTCGCTTTCAAAGGGAAATCAGTTTTGTTGAACCAATTTTTTTCCACAAGCTTTTATATTATTCTTCTCTGGTGGATTCTAAAATTCATACTTTATTGTTCAGTGTTGCCAGATTTCCTCAGTTTTCTTTATCCCAAGTGACTTCCTGTAACATTACACCGAAAACGATTTTGAGAAACACTTCCTCTCGATGACAAAGCTTTTCACTATCATCTCCATCTATTACTCGACAACACAGTTAATCTCAGGGCTAATCAGAATCTAGCAATGACACCAATAACTCCGCCAACACATTCCACTTTTATTTTATACATTTTATTATTTTTGTTTTTGTGCTGATTGTTTGGAGTCCTTGTTTGGAGTCTGAGGACTTTATAATTCATATTTATTGATAATTTTTTTCTTCCTAAGCATTTTAAACTATCTCTAAAATAAAACGACGTTGAAGGATTTAGGCCGATACAATAAACACACTTCATTATAGAAAAACAATAACTAGTTTTTATTTGAAAGCAAATGATATCAAGTATATTCAGATCTGACCAATATCTCAAAACATTTGAACTGTTTCAATATTGTTAAATCCTTGAATACAGTCTCATATCCCCTTGTGCGCCATCATATATCTCTTCGCTGGGATGTTCATTGCAACTCACACCGAACTTATGATTTAGGCTTTTGCCTTTAACGTGATAACATAAACTAAACTTTTGAGTCATTTGTGAAATGGAAATTAAATTTTAGTCTTTTCGTTAAATCACAACGTTAATGGAGTTGATGATGATGAAGCATGTGTAATGTTTCAATAACAACACAACATAATTTATACTATGAGTAGCGCATAAATTCTTCTAGATTAATACTAATATTGTGTACTTGTGATTGCACGTATATATACATGTGTGTGTGCGCGTGTGCATATAAATACATACATACATATATACATACACATACTTATACATATAAGTGTATGCGTATTTATATTATAACAAGATACGTGGTCATCGTCGTCGTCGGCGACAGCGGCATGTGCCGTACACCTACAGCACTTTGATGAAACGACTATGAAAGTCTTCTCGATTAAGCGCGAGTTCTCCACTTATCTTGCAACTTTTGTCCAAGCAGCTCGTCCATAGTTTCCAACTATTGCATTATTTGCCTGCCACTTGATCTACTGTCCTTTACTCTTCCTTCCATGATAATGTTTTCCTAACCTCTGCTCCTTCAAATATTGCCATAATAGATGAGCTTTTGCTTTTTCACAATTTTCAGGAGTTGTCGCTTTTCACCTACTTGTTGAAACACCCATTCATTTGCTTTGTGATCCTTGTTAGACACATTTTCCTATACACCCACATTTCAAACGCATTTATTTTATGTACAATTCGACGTATTCGAGCCTCTCACTACCTAGATTAATGTTATCTTTCTTTTCTTTCTACCTTCACTTTTGCCGATTGAACTCATCAACGGTGAAGGAGAGAGTGCTATAACAATTCTCCACAACCTCTGCTGTAAGATCTGGAGAGAAAGAACGTCCCTCAGATTGCTGCAAACATCCTTACATTATAGAACAATCGTTCTGATACCACATATAAGTAAAGTACTTTTGGCCATCATCCTAAAATGTTTGCGACCAAGAAGAAATACCTAAAGAACAGGCCGGGCTTGGAAGGGGACGTGGTACAAGATCATCTGCAAAATCTCTACATAATTTCAGAAATCAAAAGCAAGAGCACACAACCTTACAACTTTCTTTAACTACATTGACTACCGAAAGGACTTTGATTGTGCAAACTATATAACACGCGGGGCAGCTTGTCTAATCTCGGCATTCTGAAGTACCCGCATTCGAATAAATAATAAAAGCACAAAATATTTCTAGAAATGGGAAGGGGTTTGTTAGGGTTGTATTCTTTCTCCATTCTTGTTTTACATCTACACGGGTTGGATAATGCGAGAAACAATGTAGGAAGAAGGGGACATCAAGATATATGACTCTCATATCTCTAGCCAAAAGGTATACAGACGATACCGTTCTAATTACCAAGACCGAAGCTATACTACAAGAAATGACAAATAGAGTCAAGAAGGCATCAAATATATATGGTCTTTATCTCAACTATATGAAAACATATGTATAGAACAAAAACCCATGACTTATCAATACAATATCTAATACTTCGCTAATTAGGTTTAATAAAATGAAAAAGAAAATTATCTTTACTTTTAAACCTTGTGTTTATTATTCTATGAATTGAAATATCTTTAAAATGGTTGGCAAAATGAAAATGAACTGTATGATTAACATTGGTAATGTTTTGAAAGCTATTTTCTCCCTCTCAATCTGAGAATTTTCACAGTGAAATTTCTATGATGCTTTAAAATTCTTGAATAGTTTATATTACAATACAAAGGCGGTTCCATATATCCTGTTAATCATAGCACATAATTTACTATATTGTAATCCTTGTTGAGTTATGATAAGAAAATAGAAATAGTTGAGACAATAGAGAATTAAAGTTTGATAGCTTATCTTTCGATTCTACCCTTGATTACGTGTTTACTAAATGGTTTTACTTGGGATACATTTAAAATGTAGTCTATATTTATATAACATTCGTTACTTTTGTTCTTTTTTATATGTGTGTGTGTGTGTGTGTGTCTGTGTGTGTGTGTGTGTACATACACATTAAGATGAGAGTTAATCATGGGTGTAGTGATGAATTTAGTGTACAGGTAGGCGTTCATCAGGGTTCGATTCTCATCCCTCTCCTATTCATCATCGTCCTGGAGACCATAATAGAGGAATTGAAAACCGGCTACCCCTAGGAACTTCAATATGCTGATGAGCTTGCTCTTATAGCAGATTCAGTAACAGAACTAGAAAAATATTCCAAGTGCGGAAGCAAAACCTAGAATCTAAAGGCCTTAAGGTTAACTTAGCCTAAGGTTCTAGTAAGACACTTACCCATCAGGTAACTGCTCACCCACCTCGATATGTAGGAAAGATGTAGGCAGGAATTCTATACAGTGTACCGAGAGCAAGTTATGGGTGCACAAGATGTGTAGTAGAATAATAGGAAGGTTATCAGAAAAAGTAGTGTTTATATGTGGAAGATGCACATGAGCCATAAAAACTACAGAAACTCGGGAAATCGATTTTCTCAACTGTTCAGGTGGCTCTTTTGAGATAGTGGATAATTTCTGCTACCAAGAAAATCTAATTAATTGTGGAGGAGGATGAATGGAAAGCGTAATCGCTTGAATATGAATAAGATGGAGAAAATTCTGAGAGCTTTTACTCTTGTTGGCTACCAAAGGTATATCCGAGTGAAATGAAGATTGTATGATGTATGTATACAAACACGATAGTGAGACACAGGCCCTGAATGCAGAAAACATGCGAAAACTAAAGAGGAATGAAGCTAGTATGCTCCACTGGATGTGCAATATCAGTGTACGTGTGTGACAGAGCGCTAGTGTATTGAGAGAAAAGTTAAGCATAAGGAGAATTAGATATCAAGAGGGAAAGCTGCGCTGATTTGATCATGTGATGCGTATGGATGTAGACAGTTGCATAGTGAAACTGTATGCTCCTCTCAGTAAAAAAAAGTGGTAGGAGTGAGCCATTATAAATAGACCAGTAGCCGGTCGTTAAGAGAGGGTCGAGAGTCGAAGAGTTGAGAGTCGACAATTCTAGTTGGTGTCTTGTGGAGCTATCAGCGATAGTGAGACAGAAGAAGTTGGTGTATTCACTATTCCGGTACGAAGATATACAACAGTATCCGATGACTAGTAACTGTTGTGGCTACTAGCGTAAACAACAACTACAATACAACGGCAGTCACACATCAAACCAGTGGGAGAAACCCACTTTACAACAGTATTGAAGGCTGATTTCAAGACACTGAGCCTTACAAAGGAGGTGACTAAGGACCGAGATATCTGCCACTTTGCTATATTCAAGAAGACCTGTCCACCACAGCAGAATTGATACTTGTGCTGGTGCCACGTAAAAATCACTGGTGATGGTGACTTAAAAATATCCAGCACAATCTGTAAAGTGGTTGGCTTAAGGAAGGGTATCCAGCCATAGAAACCGTGCCAGAACAGAAAATGGAGTCGAGCGTGGCCGCCGGCCTGTCAAATCGTCCAACCCATGCCAGTAGAAAAACAGAAGTTAAATGATCATGATGATGATCATATATATACATGAGTGTGTGTGTGTGTGCGCGCGCGTGCGTACACGTGTGTGTTTTTCGTCATGTCTCTATGACCTGGTATACAAATCATTATTTCCAAATGAATAATTTATTTATTTTTAACACAATACACTTTTCAATTCTTTTTTTATCCTGACCTCCTTTTCTTGATTGAAATATTTCTAAATAAATTACATAAACTATCTGTAAATAATATTAAAAAAAAACACTTTATCATTATGGTGTTTCTTTATCCATCACGATTCAGAACTAACTTTGATCTGACCCTGAAGGTCAAGTGTCACGCCAAAGTTATTTCCGAATATCCAATATAATTATTGGTCAAACATGAGATAATTATGGCAGATAAAATCAACTGATTTTCTTCTGACTCATCGTAAAAGCACACTTTGTTCTTGTTATAGAATTGTCGTTGTCGGAGTAGTAGTAGTAGTAGTAGTAGTAGTAGAAGTAGTAGTAGTAGTAGTAGTAGTAGTAGTAGTAGTAGTAGTAGTAGTAGTAGTAGTAGTAGCAGCAGCAGCAGCAGCAGTAGTGTTGTTGTAGCAATAACTTGTCATTGTAGTAGTGCTGCAGTAATATAATGTTGACGTTGTTGGTGGTGATGTTATAGTTAGTCATGTGATTGGTGACGTTGCTTTTGTAGTTGTATGTAATTTTGTAATAGTACTGCTTAGGGTATTGAACTTTGTTATAAGCTTAATAGTTGTTTAGACAGTTATGCTGATGATAGTAACGGTGGTAGTGCTGATAATAGTGCAAGCTGTGCAGGAAGTAGTAGTGGTGGTGAGGGCTGTGGTGTTAGTGGTACTGCTGCTGCTGGTGGTGTTGGTATTAGCGGCAGTGTTGGTGTTTGTAGTAGCGGCTGCTATCTTTGTAATGGCTGTGATAGTGATGAAATAATATGGAGGGGGGTGTTTCTGTTAGTTGTGGTAAGAGTAGTAGTGGTCATGTTTTATTGTAGTGTTAGTGGTTGTGATGAAATTGGGCCGTTCTCACCGACTGCTAGTGAGCAAGTGGATGTAACCGTAAATGAGAGCGAGCGACAGAAGGCCAAAGTTTTAGATGAGTTGTGGACAGCTAAATGCTTAAAGAATTGAAGTGACAGTGATAGGGGGGAAAAAGAAAGAAGAGTGTTATATGAGAATTAGAATCCATGTTTCGAGATGAACAAAGGGTAGAGAGAAGAATGAATGTAGAAAGGCCAAAGACTTTAAATATGGTAAACAGAGGATGTCAGATGTTTAAGCAAGGTTGGTAAACACGTGAAATACGTTCTTGAAGGTTTGATACCTGTAAAATATTGGGTTGTCCGGAAAGTTCGTGCCGATTTATAGTAGCTTACCTTTCTACTTATTTTAGAACATGGTTGAGTCCAGAAAATAGACTTTGACTACACCTCCATTTAGAGCACAGTTTAAGTTATCTTTTCGTGGAAGAAGGTTTATGTTCCTATAACCTGTGTTAATTCTGTAACCTTTTAAAATGGAAGATAAGAAAGTTCATTTTCGGTAATTGATGCTTTGGGAACCAGACAAACTTTGCTGCAGCTTGGCTGGGATCTGTTACCCCACCTTCCATATTCACCAGATATTGCGCCTTCAGTTTTCCACTTATTCAGGTCTCTGCAGAATAGTCTTAATGGTAAAAATTTCAATTATTTGGATGACGTAAAAAGATACCTTGATGAATGAAACCACCTCAATTCTGAGAAGAGGATATTTTTCAAGTTAAAGGAAAGATGGAGACGCATTGTGCAACAAAATGGTCCATATCTGGTTGATAAAAAATGTAATGGCAAATATTTATTGACCTTTTCCTTTCCTTTAAAAATCGGCACGAACTTTCCGAACAACCCAATATATCGTCGGAGGGTGGTGTCTGGTGAGGTTTCAGAAAATAATATAAATGAGGGTATGATGAGAAACGCAAAGACTGATTGAGTGATTAAGTTCAAATGAAGGTAGTACGCTATTTGTTAGACTGAGATGCAGCTACTATTGTAGTATCAGAATATACAAAATGGCTGATGGAGTTATGTAGCGCGCGTATAGGCTAATGACAGATTAATGAAGGTCTATCAGTTAGTTTGCTAACCAGTCAGGTGTTGTTGATTGATGGCGATGGTTGTAATGTTGATGGCAATGGTAGTTAAATGGTAGGTATTGATGGTGATTGATGGTAGAGGTGGTTATGGTGATATTAGAGGCGGTAGTGTAGGTAGTGATAGTGGTTATGATGATGCTGATAGTGCTGGTGCCTGTGACGGTAGAGACTGGAAATTCCACAAACTCAACACTGAGCTATTGAAAAACAAAACAGTGATTTCCTATTGTTATACATAAGACTATAGCACAAAACTATATATGCTTAGGCGCAGGCATGGCTGTGTGGTAAGATGGGGTTCAGTCCCATTGCGTGTCACCTTAAGCGAGTGTCTTCTGCTATTGCGTCGGGCCGATCAAATCTTTATGTGTGTGTGTGTGTGTGTCTACGCGTGTGTTTTTGTATCTGTTTGTCCCCTATCACCGCTTGACAACCGGTTTTGGTGTGTTTAAGTCCTCGTAAATCAGCGGTTCGGCAAAATATATCGATAGAATAAGTACTAAGCTTGAAAAAATGTCTTGTGGTCCGATTTATTCGATTAAAACCCTTCAAGACTGTGCCCCACCATAGTTGCAATCAAATGACTAAAACAAGTAGAAGATAAAAAAATACTTAACTACAGTACCTATCCACAAAATTACAACCTCACTACCATCATAATCACCACCATATAAACAATAGTGAAAGCGTTGTCTACACTCTCACGTTTCTGGCCAGGGATAATGTTTTTCATTTCTTCCGCAAGACGTCGCTGTAATGGTGTCTGAAGTTCTTAAGGCAGCGAGCTGGCAGAATCGTTAGCACGCCGGGCGAAATGCTTAGCGGCATTTCGTTCGTATTTACGTTCTGAGTTAAAATTCCACCGAGGTCGACTTTGCCTTTTATCCTTTCTGGGTCGATAAAATAAGTACCAGTTGAGCACTGGGCTGATATAATCGATTTACTCCCTGCCCCGGAAATTGCTGGCCTTGTACCAGAATTTGAAACTATTATTACTGAAGTTCTTATGTATGTAAACTATTGCAAGCTACAGACGGACATGCACATACATACAGACTGATATGCAGGCATATGGACACACAAATCCACACACACACACACACACACACGAACAATAACAGCAATAGCAACAACAACTTGCCCATCAAGTGTATAGGCTTTACTTTTTTCTGGTAAATTACTGCATTGACATGTTGGTCGGTATTGGGAAAATTATTTCAGACAATCTGTTTAGTGGGTGGTGATGATGATGGTGATGATGATGATGATGATGAGAAGGAGGAGGAGGGATGCTGCTGCTAGTGATGGATAGAATCGCTAGGAGTCTGTAAAATTGTCGTCTAGCATTTAATTATGGCTCTTTCTACAGTCTCAGTTCAAAATCCCGGTGAGGTTATCTTTGCCTTTCACAGCTCTAGAGTCGATAACATAAAGGACCAGTCAAATATTGGATATGAATTAATTGACTCCTTCCTCAAAAAAATTCTGGCCTTTTTCCTATGCTAGAAGCAATATTGTTGGTGTTGGTATTGTTGTGGTTGCTGTAGCAGCAGCCGAAGCAGTAGCAGCAGCAGCAGCAGCAGCAGTAGTAGTGGTAGTAGTAGTAGTAGTAGTAGTAGTAGTAGTAGTAGTAGTAGTAGTAGTAGTAGTAGTAGTAGTAGTAGTAGTCGCTGTTGTTGCTCTTGTTCTTTTAAATGTGATTAGTTGATAGAATGTTTAATATACCTGATTGGCTACCTTACAATTTCGTCACTCCTGAGTCGGAATTTCATGAGTTGACTTCATTTCGGAACACGAACTTATCAACAAGGACGAGGATTACCGCTTAACGCAAAGAAAACTGGAGATGACGATGCACGTGACATAAATATAGTAAAGAATAAATGTGATCCTGGATAGAGCGACAGCCTAATACAGATAACAATCCACAAAACGCAAGTGAAATCTGTAGCGACAATATTGTCGACTGATTTGGATACGAAATAAAGAAATTAAACCCCCGCCGTCATAGTCCTAAATACACTCTACCAGAAAAGTTCGAAATTGTCACGACAGGATTTTAAGTTTGTTGGAATTTGCCTGCATCAAAGCTAAACCACAATAGCAGTACTTAACCTTTGTTAGTGTAATTTTATGTACAATCCTACAATTCTTCTGAACATTTCAACTTAATAATCTGCGTTTAAAATTCTTCAGCCAAACATTCCACGAGAGAAACGACAAATCCAATTTGCTTTCATTAAAATTTCTAAGTAAAATCAAATGCGAAACATCACTGCAAATGGCTACAAAACCTTTAAATTGCATCAAAAAACTTTCTATTTTAATCTGCAAATATAGTTTCCCCTCCTCTGCACTGAAATTTGAGAATTTTGAAAGCTATTTTATGCATTAGTAGTTGTGAACAGTCCAAAATTCAATATCTCGAGGAAAAAATAAATCTGTCAGATTTACAGCAAATGATTTCCAATTTTCTTAAAAGCTTTAGTCCTGTTTGATCTCGCATGCTTTGTTCATTTTAGTGTCCAGCGATTCTACTAAGAACCATATGTCTGGGTATCGATTAATCATACACCTACACATTTCTCTTTCGTTGTTTGAATCTAGAAGTGTTTAACATTTTTCCAACCAAAATTATTGATTTTTGTAACGAGGCACGTGACTATTTTCTTTGTGTATCTGAGCGAGGTTACTATTGTTTTAATCAGTCTCATTATTTTACAGGCAATCTCGATAACTGACATTCGGCAAGAAAGTCAATTATCCCAGGGAACCTCTATGCAATCGGTCAACATGTTAGAAATAGCAGCTACATCCCCGAAAGTATATATTAAATATAAATTTATACGCGATATTTAATGAACTGTTTCCATATTATATGCAAATCAAGAAGACTGTTAATGTTATATCCTGATAAGCTATTGCTCTATAGAGTGATTTAGACTATTGCTTCACTGGGTAGCGGAAGAATTAAAGTGCATCTTCTCTATTGAGATGATAAGCCTCCCTGAAGCACATATGTGAAAGATACCAAATTATTTATTGTCTGCATAAAAGAACAGTAAGATATTTTCACATTAACTGCAGGAACGGATTTTGTCTAGACATGTGATTAACAGTGGGTGTATGATACCAACAAAGCCCAATGAGGCAGAAATGTTCATCCGGTATTCTCACCTTTGATGCTGGGTGATTTTCGTCTGCTACTGATTTTCTGCCGCAGAGTAACAACGGAACCGTTTCCCGCAAACAGGAAGCCGATGATGTAATACAGAATTTGAACTCAGAACACTAAACATCGGAAGAGTTAAAGCAAGACACCTCGTCCAGTACTTTAACAATTTCGCTTGTCCACTCTCTGAACTGATGCCCTATTTCTGGAGCCGGGAAGAATAGAACGCAACGTTGGCCTCGGTGAGATTCGACCTCAGAGAATAGAGAGCCCAAGTAAATACCTCAATGATCCTCTTACGACTCTGCATGTTCGTCATCTCATATAAATACGATAGCTGGGCCATCAGATGTCGCCAAAAAAGGGAGTGCTATTCCTCCATATTTCTATCTCATACAAACGTACTCAGTATTTTCCAAGTTGAACAAGTTTGTACTCAAGATTATGTTTACCAATGAATAAATTACATGTGTCAACATTCATTTTAAATCTGATTCGAAAAAGCTACTAATGAAATTTCTGATTTAATTATGCAAAAACCAATCACACAAAAATATATGCGGCAATTGTGAATACATTTAGTTTCAACAGTTATACATAATTAAATCGGCAACTGTATTTTATGTCTGAAAATTGCGTTGACCTAACGCTGGTTCCAGTTTGATGATTCCAGGTTACAGGGCAAATGATGCCACGTATAATCAAATATTTTGTTTTAACAGACAGTATAATTTACTTGCCGCTCAGCGAACTTTGTAATAAATGTTAGTATTTGGGAAGAAAGGCGATAATAGAATAGATTAGCTCGAATTTTGATGACAAATAAACAGAACAGGAAAACTTGGGTGCATTGTTCTCATTTTATTTACTAATAAAACCATGCGAAGTCTCTCTCTCTCACACACACACACGCACACACATACACACGCATACACGTACATACACATATATATATACATTATATATATATATATATATATATATATATATATATATATATACACACACACACACACATACATATATATATACACATATACGTATATATAGATATATATATACATACACCCACCCACATACACACGTACATACACATATAAATGTATATACATTGAGTGTGTACATTCGATTGTGTAAATTATATGTATCTACGCCTAAATATGTGTATGTATATGCTAATATATAACTGTGTGCATGTTTACACACATACATACACAAGCACATATATACATACATACATACATACATATATACACACACATATGTGTAATATATCTCTATACTGAAACATTATATATCCACTTTCCCTTATTTTTCATCATCATTATCATTATTATTATTATTATTATTATTATTATTATTATTATTATTATTATTGTTGTTATTATTATTATTATTATTATTATTATTATTATTATTATTATTATTATTATTATTATTATTATTATTATTTCCATTTCGCTTCTCAGAGCTCACGATTTCACTTGCTTCAGTTAATTCTGTAAGACCGAAAAACAACCTGTTATCAAGGATTCCAAAAAGTCTCTTAACCCAAGTTCCAATCTCAAAAATCCTCGCTGTCTCAATAGACCAGTTTTCTGTGTGCGTTCTACCCTTATGTCTATCCCAATTTCTCAAAAGTAGTTGTTTATGCTCCCATTAATGGGATGACAGTTACGTTCTTCATTTCCCATATTCGTGCAATTTCATTTTTTAATGGCTTGCACTTCTCAATCTTTTCCAGTTCTTTGTCACCCATTCGAACATCCCTGGGTATGGGAATATCTATGATCTTGATTCCCTTCATCATTTTATAGACTACAACAATGTCTGGTTTTCGATCTTCTATCACTGAATCACACTCGCTAGTAAAATCCCACAAGACACTATACTCGTTATTCTCGATGACGCCTTCTTTTTTTATGCTCGTATCATTTCAATGGAGTTTCAAGGCTGTACTTCTCACATAATCTCCAATGACAATAATTAACTACACTTTTATGCCTCCCTTGGTATTCTTTTGGGGCCAATCTGCTACACTCACTCATATGTTAAACTGTTTCATTTTTTATGCCATTCGTCCAAAATGAAACTGTTTCATTTTTGATGCCATACATCCAACAAAGGAGCGATTCACTGATCTCATCTATTCGGAACTTGGTATAATCAGTTCTCAGAGCTTTTTCCTGTGCCTCAGTGCATCCTTTCAGGTCACTTTTCCTTAGCCACCTCCAGTTGTTGGTCTTGTCTTTCGCTTTCTGTGAGGTATTACTCATACATTGTTTTTATTTTCCATTGTTCGATCTTTGTTCTCCATCTTGCTTCTTAAATATTTTTGGGTGTATCACATTTTCACTTGGTATCGTGTGATATAAACAGCGACAGCCGACCGTTCAATCTCATACTGTTTTTTTTTTTTCATTGACGACGCAGATTTTCATCCTATGAGACCTCTTCCTTCCTTTGTTTCTAAGCACATATAATCTATCTGTATTGTTTTTAGAGTGCAGTTTTTTGTTCATTGTCATCATTTTCCTGGTTTTTCACCTGCGCCAAATAGTATTAAGAAGACTGCATGTATCCATTGTTCTGATCTACTCTCCATATTTAATTTGGTTTTTTGAAGCATTCTCGCTTAAAATTTTCCTTGTTTTGTCATACTCCAAAATGCTCAGATACCTCAACATCCTTGATGCTCTCGCCATTGCATAGTCCAACATCATGAGATGATACTGCTTTCCCTCTTTTTTATGATAAACATACCACACTTTTTAATCCAAAATTCTATCTTTACTGAATATCTGCACTGTTAAAATCAGACCATTTATTTCATGTTCACTCTTAACTAAGATCTTTAAATCTTCCATATTTAACAGGTGATTCAACTTTCTCCACTTTTCAAGGAGCACCGCGATATCACTTTCTGTAATATTTTTGTGAGAAGTATCATACAAGTCACAAACAGCAATGGCGACAGACTACCTCCCTGAAATATGCCTCTCCTGGCATTAATCTTCACTAAAAGTTCTCCACGTGATATTAACTCTGCGTTCCAGTTCTTCATTGATCTCTACATAAAATTTTTAATGTTATCAGACACCTATACCAACTCAAGACTTTCTAAAATCCAGGCCATGCCAAGATTAGTATGCCTTTTCTTACAGACCTTCAGCACCTCAGCACCATTCTGTCAATCAGAAATTGGTCTTTTGTCCTCAGGTTTTTCCTTCTGCATCCCTTCTGTTCTACTGACAGCTTGTTGTTCATTTCAATGAAGCCATACACACAATTAGATATTATTCCTGTCATTAAGTTCCACATCAAGAGCAGGCACGTGATCGACCGGTAATTATCAACAACTGCATTGCTTTTACAGGGGTCCTTTTGGCAAAGATCTGTTTTCTCTTTGGTTATCCATTCTGGGATTTCCAACCCGTTGCTGACCACTTCGTCTATTTGCGTTGCTATTCTTTTGTGTAGTGCAAGGAATTTTTCAGCCAGTACCCTTGTACTCTATCCGAGCCTGGACATTTCTAGTTTGTAACCTTTGTTGCATGATAAGTTACCACCTCAGTCGTTATTCTTATATTGTTCTGTTTCACTTCATTTTTCTCCAGTCTTAATTCCCTCAAATATTCAACATCTTTCTTGTGATTCTTTGCATTATCTCAGATGTTATTCCAAAATGTTATTAGATGTTATTCCTCCAACTTTATCCAGCGTCCAGTTTCTCACTGTTGTTGACTTTTCTGTTCAGCTTCTAATAAACACATTTCTGATTGTGTAGAACAGTCTGCTGGTCTTATATTGTTCAATTCTTTGATCATGTTTCTTAATTTTTGTAGCTTTAACCTGGAGTCTTTGTTTTAGCTCTTCAACAACGATATTTAATCTCCTTTTTCTTGATCCTATCTTGACGTTCTAATTCCTAATCTTTCTCCTTCTTCCCGATTTCTCCTTGTTTCTTTCTTTCCAATGTGTTGATCTATTTTAATAGTTCATTCATTGATAGCTTTATCTTTCTTTACCTCTAGGCTCTTTTACTACGTTTCTTCTTTTACGCTTTAATCAATCTATACGCTCCAGTTATATTATCCGTCTTAATTTCTTTCCGTACTTTATCCACCTTCCTAGTCACCCACTGAACAAAATTCTATCCACTTTCTTGAATCCATTTTTCCATATCCAAACTTCTTTCAATGGTACCAGTCATGTCTTCGATCATTCCTCTGTCTTCATCGCTCAGTCCCTCTACATTCTCAAAACTTAAACCAGTATCATTTTCTTGAACACTTTCATTCATTACAACCTTGTCAATATTCTCTGTGACCACTTCATCTTCACTCGCTATATAGTAGTAGTAGTAGTAGTAGTAGTAGTAGTAGTAGTAGTGGTGGTGGTGGTGGTGGTGGTGGTGGTGGTGGTGGTGGTGGTGGTAGTAGTAGTAGTAGTAGCAGCAGCAGCAGCAGCAGCAGCAGCAGCAGCAGTAGTAGTAGTAGTAGTAGTAGTAGTAGTAGTAGTAGTAGTAGTAGTAGTAGCAGAAGCAGCTGCAACAACATCGAGTCAGACTACGAATTTATCTACCACACAGTAAATAATAAATAAATGTCTTTGCTTCTTGATTGAATTTTCTTATTATTGTTTTGTCGTCAATCTGTGGACATAGTCTATAAACGGTAAGTCGGTTCTTACCGTTGGGAAAATTATACGCGTCGTTTTTCTCAAAACCCTCAAAGCACTGTCATGTACAACTATAGACTCATGTTTTCAACATCACAGAAGTAATTAGTCATCCACTTGCCTGCATTTAGTATTGATATTACGATTTAAAAAAACAAGATCTAATTTAGAAACAATCTTTGCTCTAATGTTGTATACATCTTGAATGAAAAATACTCAGCAAAACTTGAAGCCTAATAAAGGTTAATGATTAATTACAATGCAGTTACAGTATTGACTTAGTTTGTGTCATTAATTTCCTAGGCGCATTTTATATGAGCACTGTTGTATATATATTATATGATATTTATTTCAAATGTATTATATGTGAACACAATTATACCTTCGTTCAACATATTTTTCCATCTGCGTTATATGTTATGTGTGGACTTTTTTCACCTAAGTTATATGTGATCTATTTTACCAGTGTTTTATGTGAGAATTATTGTAGCTATATTAAGCAATATCCGTTTTTCATATGTACATATGTGCGATATATTTAAACTCGGTTACAATAAATGATAGGAATATTATATAGCTAATTAATTATATGGAAAGATAGCTTATATATATACACACTCATATATATATATATATATGTGTGTGTGTGTGTGTGTGTGTGTGTGTGTGTGTTATTTAAGCAGTAACAAAGTGTTACTCAGAGTTTCCAGTTTCCGTTCGTCGGACAGTTGCGATCATATATATATATATATATATATGAAATAGAGATGTGTGCGTATCCACTTTTAATGCGTAAACGGCTTCACCAATTACTTCCATTCTTCTGATGTATGAATAATTTGACCTCGGACATATAATAGGGTCTTCTTTTGATTTTTTTATTGATTTTTTTTTAAATAAAACTTTTTTATTTTCATATTAATTCACGTCTTTCAAAGATTTTTAAATATTTACCTCCGGTTTCCTACCATCAGTGATGTAATATATTTATATATATATATATATATTTATATATATATATATCCATCTCTCTATCATTCTCTATCTCTCTGTAACATATCTCTCTATTTATATCTCTTGTTTTCACTTTCATTTTTCAGACGCTTTTCTTTTCACTTTCAATTTTCATACGCCATTGTTTCACTTCCATGTTACTGTTTTCACTTTAAGTCTAAGTTTTGAATCGCTATTTACAAACAAACAATAAATTACCGACAGAAAGAAGTTCACAATTACTGATGTAAGTAATTTCATAATTTACTGACAGAAGTATCTTCATTAATTTCACTTCACTCCGTACGGTTTCGTGTTTTTCAGCTGTCGACGGTTTCTTTCTGGTTCCTTCGATACTGACTCTTTGGTTCATGGAGTGACAAATTTCGCTTCAACCCGAACAATACTTTCTTTTCCATTAAAATTGTTTAATTAATTTCTGCCTGTCGAATTAAGAAACATAATTTGTACCTTAATTGGTTTTGCACCTGGCTATTTGATAAAAGCTTATAAAGATGTTATCCTTAATTCTAATTGATAAATATTAAACCAGAATTTATTCATTGCTGAATTACTTTGGTTATTCGTACGAGACTGAGATGAACAAACTAGATTTTTCACTTGTATATGAGTGTAAACATTTGTATATGCTCTATGGATACGTTTTATTCATATGTTATGTATAGGTGTTTATATTTACGTATTTGTGGTTATGTCATGCTGATGATAGGAAAGTGTATTACTTCACTAACCTTGAAATCATTCGATATATGACTAAACTTATTCAAAAGATCTTTTTGTTCATTCCCATGCTGTCAGCGCGTGTGTATTTGTGATAAAGTAGTTTAGAGCTATTTGGCGTCTTCTTCCAGCGTGTGGCATTAACTCTCGTAATTGCACTTACTATGATTTTATAATCATATGTATAAAATTATATACTTCGTATTAATCCTTACCTTAATTGGTTTTGCACGCTGGCTATATGATAAAAGCTTATATAGATTTATCCTTAATTTTAAATTTATGAATATTAAACCAGACTTTATTCAGTACTGAACTATTTTGGTTATTCGCACGTGGCTGAGATGAACAAACTTGATTATGAACAAATTATGTACTTCGTATTACACGCTGGCTACTTGATGAAATCTTATGTAGATTTAATCCTTAATTTTCATTGAAATATATATATTTTTACTAGGCGGTGCTATTAAGTTAGACATGGCCTGGGTCTATACTGGTCGAAACCTATCAAAGTTATATATATATATATACATATATATATATATATATATATTATATATATATATATATATAGAGAGAGAGAGAGAGAGAGAGAGAGAGAATGTGTGTATGTGTGTGTAACAGGGAGACAAAAGAACAGAGATTTGTATTAACTAATTGTTCATTGACAGACACTGTGTTTCTTGGAGGAACATATGCGCATACTGGCCACATACATGTGAATATGTATATATATATATATGTGTGTGTGTGTGTGTGTGTATGTATGTATGTATATATGTATTTATATACATGTTTGTGTGTGTATGTGTGTGTGTATGTGTGTGAGCGTGTGTGTCTGTGTGCATGTGCATATATATACAAAAAGATAAATAGATAGATAGAGGGAGATGTATATATACATAGGGTGCTAGCTAGAGCAGTGCTAACTGCATGCAAGCTGTGACTTCAACAATCTCCGATTGAGTAAACGCTGGGTGAAACACCTAACGACCCCCGAAAACATCACTGATAATTTATCCAAGTGCATTACAGGATAGTGGGTGGAAAAACTATGCCTCTGTGTGTGTGTGTGTGTGTGTGTGGTGTGTGTGTGTGTGTGTACGGAGAGAGAAGGAAAGAGAGAGAATGTGTAATGGCTAATTGTTCAATTACAGTGAGTTTCTTGGAGGCGAAAATACAGTCCGTCGCAAGCACTTTTTCTCGTTCATCTGTTCCTCTTTATTTATTTATGTAGAACTTTGAAATAAACATTCATTTCTATATGGTCTGTGTTTAAGTCTTTTGTGAATTGTCGTAGTGTTAGCATAGCTATGTATATACATGTTGGCATAGGTCTGTAAAAATGAATATGTGGAGTCTTAAGTAGAGAATAGACTACATATCTCGATATAATCACGCTTGTATATTATGTATGTATGTATTTCCATCAAACGATTGGGTACTACGTAACACTATGTACGTCACGATGTTATCCCCAGCACTAGCTATTAACATCAACTAACTGCCTCTTTCTGATTGAATAAAACTACGATTCCGATGGACGTTCTTGAAAATAACGGATTTTACACCAAGAAAGTCAGTCTCGATGTACAGTTAGCTTTTATCTATTCCCTCGTGTATTTTACACCGTTTTTAGTGCTGTGTGCTCTAATGAAACTCGTGCTACAGTACACAAGATACATAAAAATTTTATATGCGTCTGCATAATAACATAAGAAATATACTCAACATATGAAGTACTCAATACATAGGCATTTTTAAATATATATGTCTGTCTGTGCTTGTCTTTGTGTTTTGTCTGTGTCTGTGTCTGTCTGTGTAACTGTGTCCAAAAAAGGAAAAATCTAAATTAATATATATAATATTAGAGTAAATAGTAATGACAGCAATGGAAAGTAAGACTTTGCGCTGTCCTTACTCGTGGTCTCTTGTTACTGCTTTTTTGATATCGAAGAGATGTAACGCGAAACCCATACATTTTCACTGTAAATAATATAAGAAGTGTAACAAAAGTTTGATCATATTTTTAGTAAGCATATATTTAACTTTATTTTGAAAACTAGGTCCCGTTGTCAAACGATCAGATATTCTTTATAAGCATGCACTTTATACATTTCTTATAATTCTTACTACATGATTCTTTTTGATCATAGCTGTTTGATTAGTGGGTTTTTTTGCCACTAGGAATAACAACACACTGTAACTATTACATTATGTTGCAACGTCATACACTCATTCCACTTCTGACAGCTATATATTTGCCTGGTGGGAATAGAATGTATCAAGTATATAAAGTTATGATGTATATCAATTACGGAACATGCATAGT
>NC_043003.1:72831961-72836961 GCF_006345805.1 Octopus sinensis | reverse complement strand
TATTGGTAAAGATACAATTTTTTTACGAAAAGAAACATCAATTACTAAAAAAAAAAAAAAAACCCCTAATGCAAGAGACTTAGCGGTTATACAAAAAACAGTTAAATTAGTTAATCGAAAAACGATATAGAAACGAAATAACAACGTTGTTGCCTTCAGATATTAGTAATTCTAGTCGTCAGAAAATCCAAAATATATTCCAATATTGACCATATTGTTAAAGGTAAATCTAAAGAGAAAGATCAGATTCCATTATCTTTTAGCCATGATGACTGTAACTAAATAATCTAAGTATGAAAGATCTGTATATATTATGAATTTACAGATGTGGTTTGATTACTTAGCCATACCAAGGATCTTTTTGTCGGAGCTCAAACTTCATACAATATTCGTATATCTTACACTTCCCGCATATCACTGGATCACTAACTTATTTTTGACAGGCAAGTTTAACAGACTGCTTGTTAATATATATATGTGTGTGTGTGAGTGTGTGTGCATGTGTACATATATATATATATGCATGTATATATATATATAGATATAGATGTACATGTATATATATATATATACTTTATTTAAAGCAGCAGAAAATTCAACAAAACCTGTTACTCTGAGTTTCACGTTCCCGTTCGTCAGACAGTTTTTGCTAGAAACTAGCAAAAACTGTCCGACGAACGGGAACGTGAAACTCAGAGTAACACGTTTTGTTGAATTTTCTGCTGCTTTAAATAAAGCATATTACTTATACCACTGGTATTTGAGTACTCTTTTTCCCACCTTGTTTCACATTTATGTGTTTACTCCGGTATATATATAATATATATATATATATATATATATATATATCTATATATATATATATATATATATATATATATATATTAATGTATACGAGGGGCGTTCAATAAGTAATGCCTCTAACCCACTTGCAGTTGTTTGATGTAGCTGAAATTTTGCATGTGCAATTATTGATATCTCTATAGATTAAGTGGCAAATTACAGCTCTGAACTAATAGTGGTTTCTGATTTACAGGTGTTTGAACTCAGTCAAGTGTGAAACGGAGCCTGTTGAGTGTCGAGCAGTGATGCGGTTTTTGTATTTGAAAGGACGCACACACGGGAGACTTTTGATGAAATAAAAGTAACTTATGGTGATGATGCCCCATCATATGACCTTGTAAAACGCTGGCATCGTGAATTCAAACATTGTCGGAACTTTGTGGAAACAGCTCCCAGATCTGGTCGACCCCTTCTGCCATTGATGAGGCATCTGTCCGTCAAGTTGAGGCTGCCATTTTGGAAGATCGACACATAACTAGTTCGCCAATAGCCCATGAGGTCAAGATTACTACGGGTCGGGGTCTGTAGAACTATCATTCATGACCATTTGCATATGCAAAAGGTGTCTGCCAGATGGATTCCCAGGCTGCTCACACCTTTCTAGAAGCAAGAACGTGTCGATTGCGCGAGGATGAATTTGAAGATGTACCAAGAAGATGAGTCAAAATTTTTTAAAAGACTGATTACACAGGATGAAACCTGGGTCCATCACGATGATCCAGAGACCAAAGCCCAGTCAATGCAGTGGAAGCACCGTGACTCACCTCCTCCAAAGAAGGCAAGGGTGCAGCCCTCCGCTGGCAAGGTCATGCTCACAGTCTTCTGGGACCAGGACGGAGTAGTGATGACAGATTTCTTGGCAAAGGGTGCCATAATTACAGGAGTCTATTATGCTTCACTTTTGAGGAAATTAAGAGAAGCTATCAAAATCAAGAGGCGGTGCAAGATCAGCAAAGGCATCCTCCTCCTGCAGGAAAACGCTCCGATCCACAACTCGCGTGTCACCAGATCAGAAGCACAGGCGTGCGGCTATGAACTCATCCCCCATTCTCCCTATTCTCCGAACCTGCACCCTCTGATTTTCACCTCTTCCCAGCCATGAAGTTGTCTTTGAAAGGAAAGCGTTTCCCAGATGATGCAGCTTTGATTTCTGAAGTCACGTCGTGGTTGGAGGACCAAGCTGGGGTCTTCTACAAAAACGGTCTTCAGAGCTGCATCAAACGATGGGAGAAATGCGTAACTCTGGGTGGTTCCTATGTAGAAAAAGACTAATAACTGTGCCAAGTTTCGTTGCTCTATGGGAAGTGGGTCAGGGGCATTACTTATTGAACGCCCCTCGTATATGTGTATATACATCCGCACATATGTATGTAGGTATATATGCATATATATATATATATGTATATGTATAAATGTATATGTGTATATGTATATATATATATATATATATATATATATATATATGTAGCAAATCAAATAAAAAAAAACAAGAAAACAAGAAAAAACGATGACACGAGGAAGAGGTACATGCAAAGTATTAGCAGATGCTCAGGGAAAGTAAGACAGGTAGTTTTACGTTTCGAGCAAAGCTCTTCGTCAGAAACGGGAGATGGAGGAAAGTCCAAGAGAAAAGGAAGGCGGAGGAAAGAATCGCCAACGATTCACTTGTGGTTACATTTTGAAATGACCGCTGTGTTTACATATATGTATGTACGTATAAATATATGTATGCATGTATACATTTGTATATATGTATGTGTACGTATATATATATGTATATATATATATGTATATATACATACATATATGTATGTATATATATATCTATATATATATAGATGTATATGTATAGATGTATATGCATAGATGTGTATATATAGATTTATAAGTATATATGTATATATATATGTGTGTGTGTGTGCGTATATATATATGTATGTATATATGTATGATGTATATATATATATATATATATATATATATAAGTTCAAAGACTTTTTCTTGTAAACATATGCCCAAATTCCTTTTCATTAACCTTAAATAGTCTTATTAACTACCTTTCATTTTTTATTAGTTCTTATTATACGCTAAGGTATATGTGTATGTACGTTTTCTCTGTGTATGTATGCAGGTATATGTGCCTGTGTGCGTATGTTTATGCACTTGTGGTCATGCTTTTATATTTATGTGTATATATCTATATGTATATCTATATGTGTGGTGTATGTGCTTTTATGCGTAGTATGCTTATGTGTATGTGTATATATATATTATATAATTATAATATATATATTATATTATATCTATATATAAGAATTTTTAGTTGAACGTATCGACGCCAGAATTTTTTTTTTATTTTTACTTGTTAAAGTTATTAGACTGCGGCCATACTGGGTCATAACCTTGAAGAATTTTTAGTTGCAGAAAAATCAGCATTTTAAAATGTACCTTTAAAGTCTTTTATTTTCTTCACTCAGCACTTACATATTAATGAGAAGAAGCTGACCATTTGAACTTTCTCCAATTGTCGAAGGTCTAATAGAATTATGGCGCCGAAGGCTAGTCATTCAAACGTTCTTTTTGTCGTTTTTATGTTTCTACACATTTCTTGAAGTAAATGCTTTCCCTGTTCTTAGAATTCAGACAATATGGACATTGAGTAGTAAAGAGTCTTGTGTTCTGTTATTCTATTCTACTTATTTATTTTCGATTGAATATATTTTATTTCTTTAAAAATTAGAATTTTTGAAAATAAAAGTTTTTTTTTCCAACCGCAATTTCCGTTTTTGTTTACGTAAAATTATTTTTAAAAATGTAAGATTTGGCTGTTATTTCCAGCATGTGGAGAGACCTTCTAGGCTTAACTTCATGTGTTGGTGAAAAATCACCTAAAAAGGATTCCTGCAGTCGATACATTCGACTAAAAATTCCTCAAGGTTGTGCCCCAGTATGGACACATTCTAATAGCTGCAACAAGTAAAAAAAAAAGAACCGAAAAATATAACCGTAGGGCCTTTGTCCGAGGGGCTTCTGTCCACTTTCACACTTTAACCATTGGGTTTTTTTCCGAGGGGCTTTTGTCCGTGGGGTTTTGTCCTAGAGGGCTTTTGTCCGGATCCTATGTATATATATAAGTATATGTATGAAATATGCATAAATATATACGTATATATGTGAGTATATATGTATATATGTGTGTGTATGTATGTATGTATGTTTCTAGGTATTTATGTATGTATGTATTTAGTTTCAAACGAAACTACTGAAATAAGTAAGCATAACTTTTTTATTAACTGACATAGGTCATTCAAATTTCACAACCTTTTCTCTTTACGAAGGTGTTACTCAACATGGTTTTCATTACTGTTATTCTACTTACGTCATTGCTGAGATCAACTTCCAAATCTCCTTTGAAAAAATCCAAGTGAGTACTCTTGTACCCACTCCTTCAAAATCATTTTCACCATATGGTCATCAAATGCTCGAAGACTGTCTTTCGTTGGGCCAAGCAAATAGCTTTGTGATGGCTTAGGGATAATTGTCCAAACTAATTTGCCAATTGCTTGCTTTGTCAGAGATGTGTGCGGTCACACATTGTCATAGTGAATGTGCATTATCAGAATCTTACTTGGTTCTTGCCTTCTGAAAGCGTCTTTAGGATTTTTATTGTTTCAGTGTACTACTTGAAGTTCACGATATAGCCACGTTCCTCAAAAATCAAGGAAACGGAACTCACAGACTGAGACACACTTGCTGCATCCACTCACTTGCGATTTGTGTCAGTGGTCGCAGTTGAAGGTGCCCCCACCCCCATCCCGCGCTGCATGGCTTGTCTTTAAAATATGGTTTCCTCTTCTTTAAACTCCATCTATCTGTGCACATTGTTCATGTCAACATTTAGTCTTCCGAGGATGTCGGACATGCTGCACTCATCCTTCGGTAGAAACTTAATGACAGCAAAGTTATTTTTGCTTGAAAATCAGGAAAGAGAAGTTAGTAAAGAAGAATAGTTTCTCTCCCAACATCAGCAGTTTGAACGATCTTATGACAGTTAACAAAAAAGTTATGCCCACTTTTGGCATCACCTTCGTTCGGCCAACACACTCATGTACATACATATATGTACGTATGAAATATAATATGTATATGTAGTTGTT
>NC_043003.1:72811961-72824461 GCF_006345805.1 Octopus sinensis | reverse complement strand
GCGTTGGTCTATCTCTCTTTGCGGAATGTTGTTTATGATATCCAGGTTCATTACAGAAGAATTGTGGAAAAGATTTGAAAAGTGTTCTCTCCATCTATTCATTATTCCAGAAGTATCTTTAATAACCTGACTTCCATCTTTTGACTTCAAGGGAACATAGTCCTTAGCTCCTTTGTTACAAGAGCTGTTCTTTTTTCAGGCCTATCTGCCGATCTAAAAGGATTCTCACATTCCAACAAACTAGTTTAAGAGAAACCTTATTTCTTGCATATTTGTTACCATTGTTCATGTCAATTCTTTGTTCATTCCTGCTAAATTGAACCACCGTTAACCGCAGTTAACTAACCAGCAGAGAAAGAACAGACAGTTTTTAGTGCACTTTTTGTAGCACCTTCCCACTATATCCAGGTGAGCAGTGTTCTTAAAAGGGCTGCTCAGACACAGGATTCTCCACTGAAAAAGTTCCTGTCCATATGCAAATTTGTTACTGTATGCTTCCAACCGATCAAGTCTACATACGTCACCATGCCTCTATCGCCATAGGACTTTTGATAAGTGATGATCGTATGATGATGATGTTTTGTCGGGGACATTTGTACTTTATTGGATTACAGTGACAAGCACTTGTACAACACTTTTGCCATTCTCTTGGTCAAAATAGTAGATTCCAGTGACAAGCAAGATATCTTTTTCGTGTTTTCTTTTTCATGTGTAGGGGATAGATGGGGGTCGCTAGCCGTAGTGAAAGCAACCCTTCTAGAAGGACACTCTGACGTAAAACTAGGTCGTAGTAATGCGGTCCCCTTAATTGGCTGCACTATCAAAGCCATGACTATTTGATGGGGGTAGATTGGGCTCCCGGTTTGAAACGAAGCCGTGATTAAGACAACCAGTATAGGAGAAAAAAATTCTGAATTCAAATTGACTTAACACTGCTGGCTTGCAGCCTCCTTTTGAGGAAAGGCCTAGAAGAAGGTATTCCGACATAAAACCTGCAGTCAAGTTAGTTCTAGTCATACATACACACATACATACATACATACATACATACATACATACATACATACATACATACATACATACATACATACATACATACATGCATAAAAAAATACCCAGTTGTTTGTGTTGAAATCCCAATGAAGGAACCATGTATCTAGGTTAGAAACTGGCTTTTTCTTCATTGGCAAGAAATCTTGAAATAAAACTGAATAATGATGCATATACATACACGCATGCATACATACACGCATGCATATAAACATACATACATACATACATACATACATACATACATACATACATACATACATACATACATACATACATAGGCGCAGGTATGGTTGTGTGGTTAAGAAGCTCACTTTGCAACCACGTTGTTTCGGCACCTTGAGCAAGTGTCTTCTCCTATAGACCCAGGTCGACCAACGCTTTGTAAGTAAATTTTGTAGTCGGAAACTGTGAGGAAACCCATCGTGTGTGTGTGTGTGGATGTATGTATATATTTATTTATATTTTGTGTTTGAAAATCGTTGTTGGTTTGTTTACGTCCTCTTAACTTAGCGGTTTGATAAAAGAAAACGGATGAATGTGCCGGACTTTAAAAAAATAAGTATTGGACTCAATTTCTTCGACTAAATTCTTTAAACCGGTACCCCAGTATGAGCACAATCCAGTAATTGAAATAAATAAAATACACGCACACACATATAAGCATGCATGCGCACAAATAGACACACACATGAACATGACAAACAGAAGGAAAGAACTCAATTCCAGTGGTGTACAAATTGCCTTATTTCATCAACTACAACGAAACTGACTACTGGTATAATTAATATCAGCAAATGTACCAAACGTGAAAATAATTGAACACACGCATGTGTGTGTGTGTGTGTGTGTGTGTGTGTTAATGTATATGAATATGTATTTATGTGTTTGTATGTATCTACGTACGTATTAGACTTTTCGAGACCGTGACAAGGTGACATTAAGAGTTATCTCTTTGTCCGTTAGTACTGACATCTGCCAGTCTGCTGTCATACTTCTAGGAAGGTGTAAGTCATAGGAGGAGGAGGAGGAGGAGGAGTGCATAACTGTAGAACCACTGACAGCAATAAATTATTATCAGCAAGCTTAGATGCACAAAGTACTAAACAAATACGGAAAAAGGTATCATATTGACAACAGCAACAACAACAACAACAGCAAAATGCCAACGGAGATGTCGTGTGACCATGAGGTCGCATGACCTTCTAAAATAAGCAGCCAAATTAACCTCGAAAGTTTCCACACCGTTTAAAAGAATTGAGTTTGCTCAGTCAAAGTTCGCCTAATCTAACCTTTCAGGCGAATAACAGAAAATAATAAATTAATAGATTAGAAAGAAGGAAGAAGTAGAAGAGTAGAGTAAGTAAGGGCTGGTTGTGTCTGAGGAAAAGAAAGAAATTGGATGCTCGACAGTTATTACCGATAATCTTTTATCTTTTATTTGTTTGAGTCACTAGACTGCAGCCATGCTGGAGCACCGCTTCGGGGAATTTTTAGCCGAACAAATCGACCCCAGTACCTAGTTTCTTTTTTAAGCCTGGTATTTTTACCGGACCGCTAAATTACGGGGACGTAAACACACCAACACCAATAGTCTTGCGGCGGTGGAGACAAACACAAACGCGTGCGCTCACGCACGCACACACACACACATATACGACGGACTTCTTTCAGTTTCCTTCTGCCAAATCCTCTTACAAGGCTTTGGCCGGCCCGAGGCTACAGCATAGATACCACGTAGTGGGAATGAACCCGGAACTATGTCACTGGAAAGGAAACTTCTTACAACACAGCCACGCTTGCGTCTGTGTATATTAAATGAGAAAATAAGAAGCTTCATCATCATCATCATGGACAGTATGTAATATGTACACTGTACACTGCAACATAATTTCTTTTCCTCAACAGGCCCTGCCCTATTTAACATTGTCCCGAGGGAGATCAAAGAGGAAAAGGATCCCATCAACTTTAAACGGAGTCTGGATAAATTCCTTCAAAGAATACCAGATAAGCCACCCATAATTGGATACAACTCACCCAACAAGAACTCACTACTTGAACAAAACTTGGCTTAAACAGGGTTCGAATAATCCTATCAGGTGGTGCTATTAAGTTAGACATGGCCTGGACCAATCTTTGGTAGAAACATATCTAAGTTATCTAAGTAATATGAGGGAGAAATTAGATGGTTGACCATCGTTACTGGTTGCTGTGCGTAATAAGGGTAAAAATTAGAAGCTTGGCCGCTATAACTGATAACGTGCAATGAAAGAGTTATTGGATGGTTGACCATGATTACTGAGAATGGTTAGCGTGCATTTCGTCCGCCTTCAAGTTGTTTCTGAGTTCAAATGCGGCCGAGGTCGACTTTTCCTTTCATCCTTTCGGAGTCGATAAATTAAGTACCAGTTGAGTACTAAGACCGATGCAATCGACTTAGCTCTTCCTACAAAATTGCTGTCCTTGTACCAAAATCTGAAACCATTACTGATGATGTGTAATACGAGGACAAGTTATAGGCTTGGGTATCATTAGTGATGATGAGGGATATGAGGGAGATTTTAGAGGCTTCAACATCATTGGTGAAGATGTCTGAAATGATGTGAAATTAAAAAGTTGACCATTATTTCTTATGATCTGTGATAAGAGAGAGGGAATTAAGAAGCTTGGACATCATTAGTGGTTATGTATGATATGGGGGAGAAATTTGAGACCGTCCTTAATGATGATAGGGGATGTGAGGGGAAAATTGGAGATTTGGCCATCATTATCATTGGTAATATGACGACAAATTACAAGCTTGATCATCATTACAGATATGTGATATACAGGTGAGATTCAAGATTTTGGTTATTCTTAGCGATGTTTAATATGAGGAAGAAATTAGAGGTTTTAGCCTCATTACTGAATACGTGTAATTTATGCGGAAACTGACGTATTGCGCATCATTAATGATACAGAGTAATTATGAGGAAGAAATGAACGGCTTGACCAAAATAATTGATGACGTTATATGTGAAAGGTAAATTAGGCGGAAGCGTGGCTGTATGGTAAAAAGCTTGCTTACCAACCACATTGGGTCTAGATTCAGCACGTTGGGTAAGTGTCTTCTATTATAGTCACTGGCTGACCAAAGCCTTGGATTTAGTAGGCGGAAACTGAAAGACTATCGATTGTGTGTGTATGTGTTCGCGCGCGTATGTTTGTGTGTGTTTGTGTGTGTGTGTGTGTGTGTGTGTGTGTGTGTGTGTTAGTGTGTGTTTGTGTGTGTGTGTGTGTTAGTGTGTGTTTGTGTGTGTGTGTGTGTGTGTGTGTGTGTGTGTGTGTGTGTGTGTGTGTTAGTGTGTGTTTGTGTATGTGTGTGTGTGTTTGTGTGTGTGCGTGTATTTGTGCGTGTGTTTGTGCTTCACCCTCATTTGACAACTGTCGGCAAAAGATATTGACAGAATAAGTGACCGGCTTAGAAAAAGTATTGGGTTGATTCATTCGACTACAAATCCTTCAATGCGGTCCCCCATCCCCTGCCCCGCAAGGCCGCAGTCTAATGACTGAAACAAGTAAACGATAAAATATAAAGGCTTGGTTATCAAACGCTAATGTGTAATATCGAGGAGAAATTAGAAGCTTGATAATTGTTAGTAATGATGTGTAGTAAAAGGACTAATTATATGATCGTACATAGTATGAGGGAGAAATTAGTCTAGACCATCATTATTAATCATGTCTTAAATGAGGGAAAAGATAGATTTTTCAGATCATGCCACCAAACAGATGCCCGTTAATTATTGTGTATGCTTGATAGAATTCTGTGGTATATAAGAGTATCCAGTACACCCAGCTACAGATGAGTTATATCAACTACAGGATAGCCATTCGTAGTCTGCTAGCCCAAACTTTTGCAAATATATGATATCAACGGCTGTTTAAGATGGATGGGTCACTGTTATTAGAATGGATTACTGTTATTAGATAAATGGATTGCTGTTATTAGAATAACGGCGAGTGGGGTTAAAAGATCGGTAGAACATCTAGGAAAATTCTTACAATATATTTAAATCATAAATATGCTTTCTGACTTCAATCATTTTAGATTCGTAAGATATGAAACAAGTTTGTCTTTGTCTGAAACATCAGATTTTTTCCTGTTCACTGCGAACTGTTATAACCCGCAAGAGTACCTTTAGATGTTATCGCCTATCTTACTTCAGATTAAAAGTTTTACCTTACAAGTATTTAGTTACGTACCACCAGGGTCCAAATATTAAATTCTGATTCGGTCGCTATCTCTTTCTATCTTTCTAGTATTGATAAAAGAATTACAATTAAATTGAGGTGAAGGTCTATTTAATCGACCACTTATACAACATTTGGCAAATTGTGCCGGGAGAGAGCAATTATTCTCCCATTATGCCTTCAATTCAAATTCCTCAAATGCCATTTTTACATTCTACTTTCTCATGCTCAATGAATTAAATACCAAGAATGTAGTTACTTTGATTCAAATACTTTTACTCCTCTCGTAAAAAAAAGCCTGTCATCTTATTATATTTGGAACATGTTATTGTTGCTGTTTTATATATATGCTTTTTGTTTTGTCCAGGCATGGGTATGTGGTAAGAAGCTTGCTTCCTGCTTACGGCCACATCACGTTGAAAGCACCGGTTCTCGTCCGATCACCGAAGTTAAGCAACGTCGAGTCTAGTTAGTACTTATATGGGTGACCGCTTGGGAAACCTAAGTTATGTAAGCTAAAAAGAAAAGAAAAAGGTGGTGAGCTGGCAGAGTCGTTAGCACGCCGGGCGAAATGCTTAGCAGTATTTCGTCTGCCGCTACGTTCTGAGTTCAAATTCCGCCGAGGTCGACTTTGCCTTTCATTTTTTCGGAGTCGATGAAATAAGTACCAGTTACGCACTGGGGTCGATATCATCGACTTAATCCGTTTGTCTGTCCTTGTTTGTCCCCTGTCTGTGTAGCCCCTTGTGTGCAGTAAAGAAATAGGTATTTCGTCTTGTGGGCAATAAAGAAATAAGAAGCTTGCTTCCTAACCACATGGTTCCAGGTTCAGTTTGACTGCATGGCACCTTGTGCAAGTGTCTTCTACTATAGCCTCAGACTGAACAAAGCTTTATGAGTGCATCTGATTGACGGAAACTGAAAGAAACCCGTCATATGTGTGTGAGTGTGTGTGTGTGTGTGAGCGCACACGCGCACCTTTGTGTCTGTACTTGTCCGACACCACCGTTTGACAAGCGGTTCGGCAAAAAGAGTTCGATAGAATAACTACCAGGCTTAAAGTAGGCTTAAAAGTAAGTATTGGGGTCGATTCATTCAACTAACAATTCTCCAGGGTGGTATCCCAGCATGGCCGCAGTCTAATGAATGAAACAAGTAAAAGGTAAAGATAAGGAATTAACATGCCTTTTTCCCGTAGATGACCATTATAACGTATAATTTATGTTTCTTGAAATTACTTGTGGAGGAAAATTTTAAAGAAGCTGTCCACTTGCTTGTCTTTATAATCTAGCATTTATATAGGGGAAAAAATCTGATTTGCGACCTACTGTCCCTCATTCACTGCAATCACGTGTCTTAATTACAGAAATTAAAGGAAGCGTCGGGAAGTATATTAAAAGATGTTCTTTCTATGAGTGTAACAGCATTAAATTAATCTTCGGTGAAATGGTAGTG
This sequence comes from Octopus sinensis, assembly GCF_006345805.1. Lineage (NCBI taxonomy): Eukaryota > Metazoa > Mollusca > Cephalopoda > Octopoda > Octopodidae > Octopus > Octopus sinensis. The sequence continues at coordinate 72,817,723 of NC_043003.1, read as the reverse complement.
CTAAAAAGTATTAAAAAAAAAGAAATATTTGAATCCCAGCTGACTCGTAGCGCTCAATCTAGAAATTGTCTTACATCACGATCTAAATTTCTCTGGTAATTGCTGGTTTCTTGAACAGGGATTTCTTATTGTAATTTACCCAAACTTCAGATGGTAGCCACTTCTTTGGAACACGGAAAATTTTGTTTACAACGTTTAGTTACTGCAGTTTGGATTCTGATTCAAATATTTTCTTCGTTGAATTTTAATTCCCTGGGTCTCATTAAATACATATCGCAGCATAGGAAAGCGAATTATCTTAAATAGAAAAAAAACTTTCAATTTTGTTTACTGTAACAGATGCTGCTGAGCTGCAAATATTCACTGTCAGTTACTTTTATATAAGTTTTGCAATGATGCAAGGTCCCCTTTCTTAGCTCTCTCATATTGTCTGTGCCTAAGGCTGCCCACCTTAGCTTTCTTGCATAGTCTGCACCAAGGGTTAAAAGCTTCTCCAAAAATTAACGTTTTTATGAGACAAATTAGAATGTCTTCAGTATGATAGAATTTCCAAAAACATATCAAAGTTAATCAAATATATTACTCGTCCGATGATCTAAGTTAATATAATAACGGACGATTAAACCAACCAAACCTCCGCCTTCTTTTCCATAAATCATTGGCTTTGCGCCAAGGAAATAAATCATAATTGTAGTTTAGCCAATTATAAGTTGGCGAGATATATTTTGTCCAGAATTTTCAGTAATTTTTACCAAATCACTGATTGATAATGGCTTTGAAGCATTCTAAACGAGATAGTCTCCGATATGGATTTATGGATTTTCTTCACCAGCTTTCTCCTAAATACTGAACATTAAAACTGATACAATAAGAATAAACTTCTCCAGTTTCTGAAAAGAAATTAATTAACGCTATGACAGTGGTGGTTGTTGTTGTGTTGGTGGTGGTGGTGGTGGTGGTGGTAGTAGTAGTAGTAGTGTAGTAGTAGTAGTAGTAGTAGTAGTAGTAGTAGTAGTTGTTGTTGTTGTTGTTGTAATGGTAGTAATAGTAATAACTTATATTGATACAAGTTACAAAAGTGAAGTGTGATAATCAAATGAACAAATACAAAAACAAGACAGAAAACTACTTGAAAAGGAGACTAACAGATAATTTGTCAAAAGACTCAGCATCTACACAGAGCAACTGGGCATATTTGAAAAAACAGAGATACTACAAGAAAATGATGATACCTTATTTTCGTAGCTGTAGAAAATTTTTAAAAAAACAGCTGTAAATTGCATGACCCCTTATTAAAGTTTCCGATAAAACATAAATTAAGTAAGGATGTTTTGCAGCGCCGAATCTCTGTCCTTCGAAATGTAAAAACCCAGCAGTTATGTAGCTTAAACCTTACTCTAACTTTTTGGCTATATCTTAAAAATTAAAGACACAGTAGAGAAATTTACAGTAGGATTTTCAGAATCTACGCTTAAATGTATAACAGACTACAAATTTGTGGAGAGTAAATTAGACAGAACTATCTACCAAAGTACATAAGGGGTACTCAGTTTAATGACTCCAATTGATAATATTCATGGCGATCAGATTTTAAGTTCAAAACAAAACAGCATGTAACTAAATATGGCAAGAACCGATAATCGAAAGATTCTGCTATGTACTGTCATAATTCTAACTATTTTCATTCTGCAAACTGAAAATATTCGTCTGTCTAGCGCCAATCCTCTATCAACGATAATTCTACAATCTACCGACATTCTTGTTTCTACAGCCATTTCTCTATACAAGTGCTACTCCGTACTCCACAGCTATTGCATTTTCTTCTGACATTCTTCTATTTATTGACAGTCCGCTAAAACTGCCACATCTACTGCAAACCCTCTACATACGATCATTCCTCTATACTATTTAAATACTCCACCTATAGCCATTCTTCTAGCCAATGCCTTTCTTATACTTAATTATTTTCATCTCTCTACTGACATCCCGCTGTTCTATGCCAGTTTCTATGTCTATCATTCCTATATCTATTTAATGCACCTCCACTGTATACTGAAATTACTCAATCTAAAGCATACCTCTACCATTATCCTTTTATCTCCTACAAATCCTTCTTCCACTGCTGTTTTCCTATCTACTGCCGTTTCTCTATCTTGTATTAGTCTTCTATCTACTGACAATCCTCTGTCAATTGATAGGGTCCTCTTTTTACTATTGCTATTTCTCTCTCTTCAGCCATTCCTCTATCTACCACAATTCTAACGTCTATTGCCAGTATTCGTTTCTAGTACCATTTCTTTATCACCACCCATCTCTTATATACTGACATTCCTCTAAATAGTACCATAATCTTTCCCTCCTCTCACTCTCTCTCTCTCTCTTTCTCTTAACTATGCTCCATCTTTTACCCCCATTTCTATCGCTACTACCACCATTCTACCTAGCTCCATTCCTTAGTCTATTGCGATTTCTCTCTCAGTTGTCTTTCCTCCATTCATATTCATTCCTCAGTCTACAGCCATTCTTCTATTTAATGCTGCTTTTCTCTTTAATTACTTTCCTTTATCTTTCATCATTCCTCTGTCTACTGTCTCCTTAATGCCAGTCATCTCCCTAATATCATTCTTCTTTACACTACCTTTCTTCTATGTACTATGATCCCTATATCTACACTCAAGCTGGCAGAAACGTTAGCGCGCCGGGCGAAATGCGTAGCCGTATTTCGTTTGTCGTTACGTTCCGAGTTCAAATTCCGCCGAGGTCGACTTTGCCTTTCATCCTTTCGGGGTCGGTAAATTAAGTACCAGTTACGCACTGGAGTCGATGTAATCGACTTAATCCCTTTGTCTGTCCTTGTTTGTCCCCTCTGTGTTTAGCCCCTTGTGGGTAGTAAAGAAATATATATCTACACTCAACTTGCTACCGTTCCTTTATCAACTATCTTTCCCCTACTTACTGCCATTCCTTTATTTATTACCACCCTTCTAAATATTGCCTGTCCTCTATCAATTTCTGTTCGTCGTCTGCCACGGTTCCTCTATCCACTGTTATTGTTCTACCTTCTACCATTTCTCTAACGAGTACCATTCCCATCTCGGATGCCATTTCGCTTCCTTTTTTCATTCCTCATCACATTACCATTCCTATATCAATTGACATTCCTCCGCTGCATTTTGTCTCTCTTCTACCTTTCGGATAAATACTTTAATTCACCCCTTTTATTGCCATTCATCTACCTAATTCCATTCCTCCATCATTCTTCTACCAACTGCCATGCCTGCATTTACTGCCATTGTTCTATCAGAATGGATTCCGTGGACAGCGAGGCTCACCAATGGAGAAGTTCTTAAGCAGATCAGGCCGAAAATGTCGCTAGAAGCTACGATCACCAAGCATAGATTGGCATATTTCGGTCATATTATGCGGAGAAAATCCCTGGTGAAGGACATCATGCTCGAAATGATCAGTGGCAAGAGAGGAAGAGGCCGACCAAGAATCCACTGGCTTGACACCATCAAGAGTGATACCGGAATGGACATAGCCAATCTGAAAGAAGCGGCCCAGGATAGAACTGACTGGAGGACACTGATCCAACGAGTAACCGAGAGTTTACTTCGACTGAGCGGATAGATAGATAGGTTCTATCAGTTGTCATTCTTATGTCTATTCCCATCCCAGTAAGCAGTACCATTCCTCTCACATTCATCTGTCTACTAACCTTCAGCTTTCTATTTTTCTTCACCAACTTCTATTCTTCTGACCACTGCCATTTCACTCTCCCGTTCCTTTCCTCTCTTTCATTTGCCATTACAGAGAGAAACAGGCACAGAGAGAGTGGCAAAGAGAGAGACAGATAGAGAGAGACAGACAGAGCAAAAGAGAGGGAGGGAGAGACAGAAAAGTCATCAACATCTATGCAAGAAAAAAGAGAAAAATATACATAGTGGGTTATTATCTCTGACTTACTCTGTTGCTTTCTCTCTTTCTCTCTCTCTCTCTCGTTTTTTCTCTGCGATTTATCTCCGTTTCGTTTTTCCTAATTTTCTCTTCTCCTTCCTCTTCCTCCCTCCCTCTCCTTTGCTTGGGTCTTATTTTCTTTCTGTTTTTTTTTTGTTTTTTTTGCTTTTCTTTCTGTCTCGTTTATATCATAATTAAAACAATATTATTTCGATTTTTCAGCTTTTTCTTATGAGAAAATAGTTAACTCATCTCTTCTCCACATCTCTCTCTCTCTCTCTCTCTCTCCTCTCTCTCTCTCTCTCTCTCTCTCTCTCTCTCTCTTATTTTCTCTCTCAGTCATTTTTTTCTATCATTTTCTTTCTTTTTTGCTTTTCATCTTTGTCGGATTTTTTTTCACCTTTGTAGCTTTCTATCTATCTGGGTCTTCTTTTCTCTCTATTTCTTTTTTTTTTCATCCTGTCTAGTTTATATCATATTTAAAACATTTCATCCTAAGAAAATGGATTACCCATTACATTCAAATTAATTAATTTAATTAATTAATCATGTATGTTAATTACTTAATTATATAAATGATGTTTTTACTCCATTTATTGAAACAGCACTACAGAACAATTTAATTATGAATCATACGTGAAATTTATGATTCGCTACTTTTTAATATTATATGTTGCTTTAGCCTATCGTTTTACAGAATCTGTTTACATAGGCAGGTTTATTCCACCAATGATTATAGCATTATAATTATTTAGCTCAATTACAGTGGATTTTATTATGCTTATACATCAATTCGCTTTAGATAGATAGATAGATAGATAGATAGATAGATAGATAGATAGATAGATAGATAGATAGATAGATAGATAAGTTTCTTTATTGGCCACACAGGGCTGCACACAGATGGGACAAGTTACAAGGTAGAGCTTTTCTTTTGGGAGATGAAAAAACAAAAAACAAAAGAAGAAAAAAAGAAAAAAAGGGGTGGCGTAGGTTTTCGATCAAGAGGGATCGTAAAAGGGAAGAAAAGAACAAAAATAAATAAATAAATAAATAAATACAATAAAAAATAAAAGAATAAAAAGAAAAAAAAAGAAAAGGAAAAGGAACGAAAGAAAAGAGAAATGAAAAAAAAGAGAAAAAAGGGGAAGGAAAAAAGGGGAAGAGGAAAAAAAAACGATCAATAGGGATCGTGTATCACAGTGTTATGATATATGTGTAAAGGGGAAAGCAAGTAAGGTTTATCCGTGGGAAGAAAAGCCTACGAAAAGGACCACGGTAACCTTGGTCAATATTGTTATATGTTACCACACATTGTTTGCAAGTGGGTAACCCTCTGTTTTCAATTTCTGGGTTCATAGGATTATGCTCAAGGTGGCTTCGTCATTCATACGTGCCATCCTTGCTACATTCACCCATCTTTTTTAAAACATTCGCTAGACAAAACTTGCCTCTCTACTCTCACTTTCCTTTTCAAGTGGTACTTGAAGAAGTTGATGAGAGATTGACCAGAGAGGAAAGTGTTTGTCTCCAATCCTTTCAGACGCGTCCACCAGATACATTCTTTCGCCATAGCCACAAGGATGATGAAAATAGCTCTTCCTTCCCATTTGAAGGAAGGAGGCGTGACAATATTGACGATAGACTCAGCTGATAAACCGACTCGTCCCACATGTGACAGCAGTTGTTCGACATAAGCCCACAGGTTGGAAATTGTTGGACACTGCACGAGTGCGTGCACAACGGTTTCGTCGCTCTGACCGCATCTCGGGCAGGTCGCCCCGTGTTTCTCGAGCCGTGTCTGT
>NC_043003.1:72664461-72809461 GCF_006345805.1 Octopus sinensis | reverse complement strand
CTGTGATGTAGAGACACAAGTGTTCATTTAACGGTCGAAACCAACCAGCGATTAGTATGCATCAAGATCAACAAGCGTACGAAATCCCTAACAGCCTAGTGATATACCTATCAAACCTGAACTCAGTTGCATTGCCTACAGACAGCCTAGAATGCATTGCTACACACAGGACATGAATCGTTCTACATACAGTTGTGCTTAAGATGTCTCTCTTTACACAGATAGATAACAAGATTCATTCTACATTCGATGTTTTTGAAAGTATATGGCTTTCTCGATACACTGCCTGACAACCGAACAAGTTCCATTAAACGTGATGCCACGTCAACAGAGTAGACAATTTCATACACGAAAGCAAATTCTTTGAGAATACAAATTCGCAACTTTCTAGCCAGCATTCAAACTGATTTACGCATATAGCTGGATTGTTATACTATGCATGTATACACACTCACATGCACTCGTTGGTACATTACAGATTCACTTGCATGTGCATACAGGCATAGTCATGTACATATACACACTTACTAGTGTGTGTGTGTGTGTGTGTGTGTGTTTGCTTGTTCTCAATCAGCACTCCTTGTAGTGGAAAACTACGTTCACTATTGCTCAGTAATGTTGCAGTCTTTCGTGTAACATGGCTTGAAGCCGAAACAGAAATCCTTTTACTTTCTACAACATTATCCTATCATTCGAACTTGTCAAATTCAACCATCAGTGATAATAGAAGATGTATTTTCATATTGTATTTTCAATGGAATGAAACAAACTGTGCCAATTTGTTCTGTATTATGTATGTATTCTACTTTGATTGAATCTATATTTTCTACAAACATTTCGAAACAGCCTCAGTCTCATCTACTGATTGTTGTGTGAATAATAATGACATTTTTATTGTCGAGTTTTTGTTGTAAGCAACAAAAATGATGGGGATTGATGCTATAACCGACAAAATTGTAATTGTCAGATAATTTTTATTTTTATTTTTATTTTTCGTTAATTCCAAGTAGCTTTCAGTGAGTGACAACTCACTGTTCTTAGTTCATTACAAGAGCGATGTGTCTGTGTGCTCATTTTTAGTTTATATTTTGCTCTTAATAACGTTTTCGTAACTAATCTTCAAGATGTTTGTGGAATTATAAGTAGGAAAGTTACGTTATAAAGTAGTTTTATTTTTTCTATCTAGTTTCATTCTCTGTTCGCTATTTTAATATGATGCAATGACATTCTCGCGATTTTTACTGTCACTGTCACCTCTTTTTGTATATTTATCATTTATATATAATTAGATATTTCCTTTACAATTTTAAACTTTCTTACACTCTCACGTTTATAAACTTCTTTTCTTTTACATTCACCTACATGTGTGAGTGTTTGTGTTTTCCCATACGTAAATTTATACCATTCCTTTCTTTCTTTCTCCTAAGAAGCAGATACCCTATTTCAACCGCATATGTTTCAAGTGACGGTTATATTGTCAATGAATAAAGTCTTCTGTTCAGTTATATTATCCAAACGAAGCTAGTCTTCATATTCAAATCCGTTCACTAGTTGCATTTTAAAAATCCTATTTCAATTCTGTTTTACATAATCGTCCAGCAAACAGGGCGAAACGATTCGCGAAGGTGTCAGTTTTTAATAAAATGCATTATACATACATACTTACATTCATGCATACACGTACATACACATATTATGCTATATATATATATATATATATATATATATATATATATAACGAGGGGGGGCTAGACGCAATATAAAACTAAAAAGGAAAACCTCAATTGTCACTAATAGTGACTGAGGGTGCAGGGTAGCACCTACATTGCTAGAAACAAAAGTTAAAGACCCTTACGCCGACAAAAAGAACCTTGTCTATGTAGTGACAGGGGGGGGGAAAGGGCCCCACAGCGAGCGAGGTCGCAATACTAGCAAGCCAGTTTCGCTTGAAATTAAAGTTCATCAGTAGTGATTACTCCATCGCTTATGATTAAGCTATATATATATATATATATATATTATATATATATATAGCTTAACCATATATATATATATAGCTTAACCATATATATATAGTGAGTCCTCTCTTTTCTCCCTCTTGCTTATATTTAAAAGGACTGCCCAGTGCTTCGAAGTTTTGTGAAAGACGAACACTTATTAAATTGGTTGGAGAGGAAAATAATCCTTCATTTTTTTAATAAATTGTTTACGATATTCCCTGAATTAAGTCCTTTCTTTAATAAATTAGGGTTATTTTTATTCATTAAGAATACATAATTATTATCGTCGTCATCGCCGTTGCTGTTGTCGTCGTCGTCGTCGTTGTTGTTGTTGCTGTTATGAAGGCAGTTGCTGGCAGAATCTTAGCACGCCGAGAAAAATGCTTAGCGGCATTTCATCCATCCTTACGTTTTTAAGGCATTTCGTCCGTCTTTACGTTTTGAGTTCAAATGCCATCGCGGTCGACTTTGCCTTTCATCTTATCGGGGTCGATGAAATAATTGCCAGTTGAGCACTGGGGTCGACGAGCACTGGACTTATGCCAAGATTTGAAACCGTTATTATTATTATTATTATTATTATTATTCAGTAGTTTTATTTTTATAGCGTGCTTTCACTTCACTACCGAGCACAGCTCTGTGTGCCTTGGGTATGTGCTGTGATTTGTTGTGATGCTCTGATGGTTATTGTATGGAAAGCGTTCTGCGTAGGATGTGTGCAGTGCCTAGTAGTGCAATTTTCTGTATGTTATATGTGTTTGTAAGTCCTGGTGTTTTTGTTATGTATTTGTCTGAATATTTTTTTATCATGCCTAATGCACCTACTATGATAGGAATTGTTTCTGTTTTCAGATTCCACATTCTATTTCCAGGTCTTTACCTCTATTTCCAGGTCTTTGTATTTTGAGAGTTTCTCCATTTCTTTTAGAGACACGTTGTCATCAGCCGGTATTGATACATCAATTAGAAAGCATTTTTTTCTTCATGATCTCTGACAACTATATCTGGTCTGTTGGCCTTAATTTCTCTATCTGTGTGTATCGGCATATCCCAGAGTATGGTTGCTTTCTCGTTTTCTGTGACCTTTTCTGGTGTGTGCCTATACCATCTTTTTTCTGTTCTTATTCCATAATGTTGGCATAGCTTCCAATGTATGTAGGTTCCAACTCTGTCATGTCTGTGAATATATTCCTTCTTAGCCAAGACTGGGCAGCTAGAGATAATATGATTTATTGTTCTTGTCCATCTCCACATATTCTGCAGTTACTGTAATATTTCTTTCCATGACATGTTTTTGGTAATTTCTGGTGGGGAGGATTTGGTTTTGCTGCAATTAAAAATCCCTGTTTCTGCTTTGAGTCCTGAGCTTCTCAACCATTGCTGGGATTTTTCTTTGTCTATTTATTTTGCGTTTAGTTTAGTCCAGTAATTTACCATGAAGGGGCTTTTCTTGCCATCGTTTTATCATGGTTCGTTGCTGTTCTATTTTTAGTTTGGATTCATTTGTTTATAGCTTTTGTTGTTTCTTCATCTTCTTCTTCTTCTTCGTGTTTATTAGGTGGTATGATTTCTTGTTTGTATTTGTCAGCTTCCTTAAATACTGAGAACAGTTTTTTGTTTTGCTCGTGTTTTGCCGCTATCTGGATCAGTTTTCCTTCCTTCTGAAGTAGATATTTTTGCAGTCCTATGGTGGTTATTTTATAGTAGTTTTCCAGCTGTATAAGGCCTCTACCACCTTCTATACGTTGTATATATAGTCTTTCTATGTCAGATTTTGGTGATGCATCCTAGATCCTGTCATTATTTCTTGCTTCCTATTATTTGGTCAGTTCATTTCGTGTCCAGTTAAGGATATTGTAGCTGTAACTTATAACTGGGACAGCTAAAGTGTTGATACCTATTATCTTGTTTTTAGCATTGAGCTCTGTGTTTAGTATTGATCTAACTCGTCTATAATATTCTTTTTTTATTTTCTCTTTCATTGTGTGTGTTGTGTCTTATCTAGTTCATGGATTCCTATGTATTTGTAAGTTTGGCTTTGGTCTAATTCTTTTATTTCATTGGTTTTATCTAGCGTGATGTTGTTACTCTTAACTAGTTTTCCTCTTTTCAGGGTTACTTTGCGCATTTTTCTAATCCAAATTTCATATCTATTTCTTTGGTAAATCCATGAACTGTCTTAATAGTGTTTCCAGCTGTTGTCATTTGCAGCGTATAGTTTTAGGTCATCCATATATAAAAGGTGGCTGATCGTTTTGCCGTAACATTTATATCCGCATCCAGTTCTATTAGCATATCAGATAGAGGTGACAGTGCCAAGCAGAAAAGGAGTGGAGAGAGCGTGTCTCCCTGGAATATTCTCTTCTAATGGGGATGTCTTTGTTTTCATGAGTCCCTCTTTTGTTTGGAGGTGTAGGACTGTTTGCCATTTATTCATAGAGTGCTCTATGAATTTTATGATGTTGGTGCTACTTTGTTAATTATTATTATTATTATTATTATTATTATTATTATTATTATTATTATTATTATTATTATTGTGGTTGTTGTTGTTATCATGATCATTATAATCGTTATCACTATCATCATCATCATAATTATTACCGTGATAACCCTTCCCATATCTCGCCGTGTTAATAATACATTTCTTTGATAAAACCCTTTCTTTTTCTAACACAAACACTCTTTTAACTCACTTTTCCTCTCCCCAAATCCCTTTATTTGTGATACTCATTTGTTCTTCCTTTAAAAAGCTCTTTTGACTGGTTTTTTTTTTTTTTAATTCTAAAACAATTCTTGCTTGGGCTTATCCTTGCCTGCAAATATTGTAACTATTAGACTGCACAACTATATAGCGATTCATTTTATTCACCTTTATTTTACTCATTACTAATATTTATATTGTCTTTCGACAACTGTCAATCCTATTATCCATCAGAGTTCCTTAATTTTGAAATGCCACAACCCCTGCCCAATCATCTTTAATTGTTTATTTGATTATTTGCCAAATAATACTTATTGTATAACTATAGAGAAACCAGTACTTTTCCAAAAAGCTGACTTCTATCTGATAATCGGTTTCGTGTGGAGTTTTTCAGCTTCAATAAAACATATTTTACTCAACCATTGGTATTCGAGCACTGTCTTCTTTTTGTTGTTTTGAGCTTGTGTGTTCACACATGTCTCTTTTTGTCTTTCTTTCTCTCTCTTTCTTGCTTTCTCCCTCTCTCTCTCTCTCTCTCTCTCTCTCACTCACTCCCGGTATATATATATATATATTATATATATATATTTTGTGTGTATATATATATATATATTATATATATATATATGTATGTATGTATGTATGTATGTATGTATGCATGTATTGTATGTATGTATGTATGTATGTATGTATGTATGTATGTATGTATGCATGCATGCATGTATTATGTACGTTTGTTATATATGTTCAATGTGTCCATGCAGTTTAATCTTCTTTAACTTGATAATCCTCTTCCGACAGTCTTCGTTGATCAACAAAGATTAAGATTCTACAAGAAAAACAAACAAGATAAACCAGATTTGATTTGATACTTTTCTCTTGATTATATGTCAATGTATTTAATACAGAAACAGTATTTCTGTCCAGAATTTAACCAAATTTCAATGTTGTCTTCTGTTTGTGTCGTTTTGTTTGACTGATTTTATTCACTGATATAGTCATCTTTCTCATTCTAATTATAGTTGTTAAAAACAATACTGCAGTGGAGATGAACCCCTTTTATTCCACATTTAGAGAATGAATCTTCTTCTCATGCAAGACTTTATTGTTAGGATTGCTGACTAAATAGAACATGAACTCCATATATCAAAAAAGTTATATTACCGGGAGAAATATTTGACCCAATATTAATTTAAAAGTTGATGAATAGAAACAATTGAATGTTTTCTGTATATAAGTGGTCGATATGGTGTCGATAATTGTTTGAAAGAAAAAATAGAAATAAATTATAAAATTTCAGAATTTGTATTTCCTGGTTTAGAATTAGTACAACAAAAGAAGCTTAAATCAGAATTAAGATTTAGCATTTCTATAAAAATGAAAAATATTTTCTCCGGAATATGTTGATTATTATTCTGTTCAAATATTCGCCTTCTAGCAAAAATAATTTCGGAAATATGGCCATGAAGTTTAAAGAAAAATGACATAAGTACTTCATTCAGCATACGACATGTTCAGGGGCACATACTTAATATTTTAATAACTTACAGCAGTAGCCAAAATTTGAAAGGCAAATATTAAAAGAAAAGCATTATTCTATTTTGCTTAGTAATCAACTGGTTAAATAAATTAGATTTCTACTTTCTGAAGTTCCTGGAGTTTTAGGACGAACAGTGAAGCAGGCAAACAGACAGACTTTAAAAATTAACTGTCGCACCTAACCTTTGCTAACGCCATATATTATGTAGAAAATTAAAGATGATAGGGTTGCACAATATTCGAAACCTTCTATCATAAAATCTATTTTAAGTGGAAATCAAAATCATATTATGGAGTTGTACTCTCTTCAGGAAGAATTCATCTCTTATTCAAATTCCAGCAAACTTCACTCTTTGATTACACTCTATTGAAAACAACTTGTTTGTAAAGAACCGAAAGTGAACCATAACCTCATAAACATCAAAGTACAGCATTCATATTCGGATGAGCACTACAATTATATTGAACATGATGAAAATATAAGATATGATTGACCCGTTAACAAAAGCGAGGTGAGGAAGGAATACCTCATGAAATTAAAGAAGATACTGTCTTCAGAATTCTCAGTCGACAACAAGTATAACACTCACAACAGCTTTGCAATACCTGTCCTGACCTTTACATTTAACCTAAGGGGAAAAAGAACTTGGAATCTGTTCAATCTTACTGGGAATTTTCGGCATCGGTGGGGAAGTATGTGGATTAAAAGAGGGCGGCATGTACCAACATCATACAAACTGCTGATTGTAACAGAAAAACATCATCTCCAATAAATAAAAAGATCATCGACTATCTCACTCAAGTTTGCGTGCACCGAAATGAAAATTACATTGGAATTTGAGGAAATATGTAAAAGAAATGACACAGCTCTCTTTCCAGGGAACATTATAAAATCCGACTTAATACTACATGAAAATCAAAACAAGCAGATTGTACATATAATATATATATATATATATGTGTGTGTGTGTGTGTGTGTGTGTGTGTGTGTGTGTGTGTGTGTGTGTGTGTGTGTGTGTGTGTGTATAGTAAATCCAAACATGAAAACACAAAGAGAAAACACAACAACGCGAGGAGTGGAACAAGTATAGTATTATTGGACGCTCAGGAGAGAAAGAAAGAAGGAGGGTTTAACGTTTCGAGCGGAGCTCTTCGTCAGAAACACTGGAAAAGGAAAGATCCAAAGAAGGGAAGACGAGGAAAAAATCGCACAAATTAACGCATTTACATTTCATTTATAATCATACTCACATACACATATATACACACATACACAACTTGCACACACAAAACTACATGCATATACATAAACACTTATACACCCATATACATAGACATGCATACATATACATACACGCAAATACACACATATTCACAGACACGCATATGCACATGCACACACAGACTTGCATACTTACATATGATTCCAGATACCATTATCAAGTCCGTATACGACATGATTTCGTCATGGACCAACATTCTGAAGATAAAAGTAGTATTGACTCAATTACCACTGATAGGCTACAGTATTCCAGAGTTATATTTGAAGGAGACATTCTTTCTATTATGGTGTTTAAAGAGGCAATCTCTCAATGATTCTATTTAAAGGGACTGTCTTTCAATGATACTGTTTATTCTTTCAGTAAATTTTAATCTTTTCTGTAAGGATGTGCGATTAGTTCACAAGGCGAGAGACTCACTGACCTAACACATTACTTTTTCGTGGATGGTCTGAAAATGTATGCCAAAAATATGAATAGTATGAAGTAAAGCCTTGACCTCGTTACAACATTCTCAAAAGATATAGTGATGGAGTTTGACCAGGATAAATGTGCTTACATGGCTGTAAGACTGCAAGCTCATTTAGCCAAATTTTTATTAATAGCCTTAAAATTTATCCGATATCTGTTGGTACTTAGGTATAAATGAAAATATTTCCAATGATGAAACATGTAACAAGAAACAAGTAACTAGGGAATATCACATCAGGATAAATATCACATCAGGATGAATATCAGATCAGATCAGTAGCTCACGATGTGTTCGCTACCACAGCACTCATACCAAAATTTGGGATACTCGATTGGACACTGGATGAGATCCGAACTACTGATGTTAGGACTCAAATATTGTTACCCTATACCAGGAATTTACACATCAACAGTGATATAGACCGCCTCTACTAAAGATAAAAAGAAAGGCACTAGAGGTTTCCCATCTATTCAATCAGCCCTTGAATATCTCTGCAAATACATTCGATCCTATATCTAAGATATTTTCACGTTGGTATCGAAAGTTTTCCTCTTGAAGTCCCTAAATTGTGTTACCAATTTTTCAAAATTCTGTGACCTTGAAATCAGAATCACCATGAATGCTACGAAGTCACTTATGCTTCATGTTGATTCCTACTGCGTAAAAGAAAAAGGATGATACGCTATTCGATGAATCCATGGGAATTTATAGTGGTGATGAGGTCGCTGAGTTCGTAGGGATCTTGATACTGGATATGCTAAAAAATGTACACCCTCCCCCCACAATTTGGTCCTATACAGGGATGATGGCTTGGTCATATAGAGCCATATGAGCAGCCACGATATGGAAAATTTTGAGAGAACCGTATTAGCCTCTTGAAAGAGTCCATCGTATCTATAATAGTCACTTTACAAAAGCCGACTCCCTAGATGTTACCCGAGACCCCGATACCAGTAATTACAATCCCTAGAAGAAAAAAACAAGAAAACGCTCTATATTCATAAACACCCCAGTCACCCTCCGTCTATAATAGAAATTTGGTTGCAAGTATCAGCAAAAAATCTCCAACCTATCGACAGTTGATTTAGGTTAAGTTAATATATACGGAAAATCACCATCTGCCTGCCGCCAAAAAACCCTAAGAAAGTTAGAAAGAGAAGCATAATCTGTTGTAAGTTGATGTAATTTAGTCAACCTAGATGCTTCGGCAAATATAACCAGAAGCTTCCTTAACTTAGGCAAGATTTCTCTGGAACCCATAGATGCAATAAATATTTTAATCCCCATAACTTTAAAGTAAGCTATTTACGTTTAGCTAATGTAGCTTCGAGCATCACATGCTATAACAGACACAAATATGCATCCATATAATCTCCATCCCACAATTCCATCTCCAACTGCTGAAATTCTATCAACAGTCAATTGGGAGGAACCTGCCTATAGAAATCTATGGTCCACTCTCACGCTGCCGATGTTATTACGTGACACTATGAGAGTGTGATGGCCAACGACTTCAAATCGAGATACTCGCAGCGTATACACTCCTCTAAATGTAGAAACAAAGAAAACTCCACTTCTTTCACTCGCTTCATCTAAAGACTCTGAGACCCTCTGCTCAGCATTAAACGGACTATACACGATAGAGCCCTACCTTATTTGCCCGGAGCTCGTAATTACCAACTCTGACACCATGAAAAACTGCACATATTTCAACATCCAACCGATAAATATTTCACATTGTCATAGGGGATATGCATTTTTTTAAGTATTTCAAATCCTTGCCCTCTTATAATCTCGATATTCTACTCTAGACCGGCTTCTTTTATGTATGCTACCTACAAATATTGCTGCCCTCCATCCCTGCGACTCAAATTATTCAGCAGATACACCACATCGGTGACTAAGTGACATTAACATCTCACATGTGGTGTGCCTTCGCCCACTGCTTGTTGTCGTCAAGTTATCTCTATATCTGCTTGAGCGACGACTGAACTCCCACTTCTTGTCTTAAAACACTGGTGTCGCTGTTGCGCCGAACACCACGCATCAATGACTGACATCACCATGTCACCTGTTTTAACACGTGGTGAGCTTCCTTCCAGTCTCTACCTCTATACCAACCAGACTCAAACTAATCGAGGGCTTACGTTCTCTAATAAAGAAGCTATCTCACTTTTGTTTCTGAATGTCCGAGGAAGTGGACGCTTTCTCAAGTTCATGAAACTAAGTAACATGAAGAGTTAAGTCGCCCTGTTTAATATATTTGCGTTTGTGTTAGTGTGTGTGTGTGTGTGTGTGTGTGTGTGTGTGTGTGTGTATGTATGTGTGTGTGTGCACGCGCGAATAAGTGCGCGTGTGCCTGTTTGTAGAGGTGAATGCGCGTGTTTATACAAAAAAAGGATGAAAGGTCCTTCCCGAGCCTTCTCACATTCTGTGGCGTGGCGAGCTCTAAGGCGGCGTACTGGCAGAAACGTTAGCACGTCGGGCGAAATGCTTAGCGGTATTTCGTCTGCCGTTACGTTGTGAGTTCAAATTCCGCCGAGGTCGACTTTGCCTTTCATTCTTTTGGGGTCGATAAATTAAGTACCATTAACGCACTGAGGTCGATGTAATCGATTTAATCCGTTTGTCTCCTCTATGTTTAGCCCCTTGTGGGTAATACAGAAATGTATGTACTCCTCAACGGATGGGACACCAGTCCGTCGTAGTATTTCTCATTTTTGACCGCTGAGTGAAATGAGCAAAGTAAAATGAAGTATTTTGTTCAAGAACACAATGCATCGTTGGTTCAGGAATCGAGAATCGAAAATGCAGTCTTATGATAATGAGTACAACACCCTAACCACTAACCCACGCACCTCTACATGTATATTTACACACACACTCCACACCTTATGTATATATATAATATATATATATATATATATATATATAACGGAGCTTTATGAAAATAGACAAAGACGAAGGCAGGTGGAGACAAACGAACGTATGTATATGTAATATATATATTAATATATATATAATAAGTATCCAAACAAACAAGAACACAGAAAAAAAAGAGAAAAAAACACGCAACTCAGGACGTGGAACAATTAAAGTATTATTGACGCTCAGGAAAGAAGGAAGGGGGGTTTAACGTTTCGAGCGGAGCTCTTCGTCGGAAACAAGGAGAAGGAAAGGTCCCAAGGAGGGAAGACAAGGAGAAAATATTTGAGCTGGTGGTGCTTAGAGATCACATTTTGAAAGCATATATAATCACAATATATATATATATATATATATATATTATAATATAATATATATATATAATATATAATATATATAATATATATTATATATATATATATATATATATCTATATATATATATATCTATATATATATATTATATATATATTAATATATATATATAATATATAGAAATATATATATATATATATTATATGGAGGTGCAATGGCCCTTGGTTAGGGCAGTGGGCTCGCGGTCGTAGGATCGCGGTTTCGATTCCCAGACCGGGTGCGTTTGAGTGTTTATTGACCTAAAGCTCACGAGGCTCCGGCAGGGATGGTGGTGATCCTGCTGTACTCTTTCACACAACTTTCTCTCACTCTTAATTCCTGTTTCTGTTGTACCTGTATTTCAAAGGGCCGCCTTGTCACTCTCGTGTCACGCTGATATCCCCAAGAACTACGTTAAGGGTACACGTGTCTGTGGAGTGCCCACCCTGACACTTAATTTCACGAGCAGGTTGTTCCTTTTATCGGATCAACTGGAACCCTCGTCGTCGTAACCGACGAGTGCTTCCATATATATATATATAGTCTTTTCATCTCACCAACTCATTTTGGCTTTTTATGTGTCTGTATACGTCTCTTCTCATTATTCTTTTGTTTGTGTTAGTTTCTTTAATTGATTTACGTTTTAGTCTGCAACAATGGAAGTATTAATTTCCTCTCATGTCAGTTTTCCACCAATTTCCCAACCAACACACACACACACATCGGTAGCGTTCTCCCCACCACAATCACTACCTTCTCTCTCCCTCACTCCCTCACTCCTTTTCTCTCTTTCTCCTTCCCTCTTTCTCTCTCTCTCTCCTTCTTTCTCTTTCCATCAATATATTGTTGGCAGAGGAACCAACAAGCACCATGCCGTTTCAAATATCTAGTGTATGGAAACGTTTATTAAACGACTGTTCTTCTTCTACTGCTCTCTCTCTCTCTCTCTCTCTATATATATATATATATATATATATATTATATGATAATAATATATATATATATATGTATAATATATTCTATATATATATGTTATATATATATATATATATATAATATATATATATATATATATATATTATATATATATATATATATATAATATATATATATATATAATACATTATATCCCCCTCTATTTCTCTCTGTGTGTCTCAGTCTTTCTGTCTCTTTCCCTCTACCTTTCTCATTCGCTGTGTGTGTTTGTACGCGCTTGTGTGTGTGTGTGTATGTGTGTGTGTGTGTGTGTGTGTGTGTGTGTGTGTGTGTGTGTGTGTGTGTGTGTGTGTGCTTGTGTGTCTGAGTGGACGCATCTCTGTTTGTGCGTATATGTCCGTGAGTGATTTTCTCTCTAAAATTGAGTTGCCACCAAATTGATTCTCATTCAATCAATTTTTCAATTTTTTCTTATATATTGTTCGGATTAACAGAATTATAAGAGCGTCGGGAAAAATACCATGTGGTTTGTCTTCCACTCTTTACGTTTCGTGTTCAGTTCTCTCCAAGGACAACTTTGCCTTTCGTCATTTTTGTGGTCGATGAAATAAAGTACCACTTTAGGACTGGGGTCTGTACTATCGAATTGTCCCTTCCCTCAGAACTGCTGGCATTGTACCAAAATTAGAATAATTAGTACAATTATTGCTGTGGGTTTTATTGTTTCTTGCTCTGGCCAGACGTGTTTATCACTGCTTCAACGTTTGTATTAGATTCTGTTGCACTTTTTAAAAATTTAATCTTTTCTTGCTGGAGGAATTTGCCAAAGAGTTGGTTAGGAGGAAATGATTTCTGAATGCCTTCAAATGTTGAGTGAAGAATGCCCTAGCAGAGGTGTGAATAGATGTATTTCCATCGACCTGAACAAGGCATACCATAGAGTATTCAAGAATGATGCTAATTTTTTCTAAACGAAAATAACTACTTTTTTTTAATGTCAGCAATTTAATTTGAAAACTTTGCCCTTTGTAAACAAAACTTGCAGCAGAAAAACAGATCTGCGTAACGAAAACATGTGTTTTATCAGAAGCTATTGCAGAACCTCGACAAAGAAGAAAAGTGAGCTATAAGTACATTGTCAAAGAGCAGTGTTTTGCCTTTTGTGTCGCCCATGAGAAGTCGGCGACAACCTAAGCCGATGCATGAAGTGAAATCTCCTGTATAGAGTGGGAAATGCAGCCCAGGACAATTTTCAAAAAGACTACTGGGTGTGGTGACAAACTGAGTTAGGATTATCTTACAATATACAGAACAAAAAATGTGGTCCACAGTATAAAACTTCCAACCAACATTAATTCTATGTTCACTGTAATGTTCATAGCACAATATAAGTAGGTGGTCAGCCTTTGGTAATATTTAGCAGAATATGGTCTCTATGGGCGTACAATTTCTGATGATTCCAAAGATAACAAAATGTTTTTAAAGTATGTCCCATTGTGGGTACAACAGAAATATTTTATGACTGATTGTGCTTCTTCAGTAAAGGTCAAAATGAATTCTGTCCAAAAGAGCAGGAAAAATCTGATGTTTTGTCCACGCCAGCGTTGACACATTCGGGGAATTCTGTCGGAATCTGTCAAACAGTTGGAAACATCCGAGCATGTTTGCGAAGCTTTTACATTGTACCTCACTCTCCTATCTGCTTGCCCCACACAATTCAAACGTACATCCAAGATGGTGTACCAGTCGCCCGCTTGCATTAAAGAGCATGACGTTCCTAGTAAATTTGTCAGACTCTTGAAGAACTCCGTCTCGCCCGTGTCGGAGCATAAAGAGCTACAAGACTGAAAGCATCCTCCCCGCTACTATTCACATCAAGGACCACCAATTTTTTCTGCAGGGTCCAAGAAGATGGTTTGTACTGCGAGATCCAGGCGTGTGCGAAACAGAATAGTAACTCCGTCTTCTAATGCCGGTTGGCTTGGGCATAAGTAGATCGTGTATCCACCGAAAATAATTAATTTGTGGAGGCCTCTATAATTAATTTGGCCCCGGGTCATAGATAATATATTCGCAAGCCTTCAGTCTTCAATAAAATGTTACATATTGAGAGTTTTCCTACTCGAACGAACGCTTGCAAAAGCAATTTTTACAGTCCTTGTTTACACCCGAAAAGATATATTAACGCACGCTGCTGTTGGTGGTGCTGTTAACAAGATTTCACCCAGTGTAGCTGAAAATGTGTTTTCTATTAATTTGTGTTTACTATTAATATTAGGCGTTACAATGAAAATGATTATTTTTCTTTTTGTTTATTTATTGTGTGTGAAATTTTCAGGTTTTCTTTCTCTTTTCCCCCCTTCCTTTTGTGAGAGTGATGTGAAGTATTCGTGGCCATTTGTCAATGACGCGAAAGGGAAAAAATTAAATTTGTCCAAAAATAAAGCGCAATTTTTTTTCTTTTGTAAATCCCTTAAAAAGAAGACTCTAAATTGTAGGAAGTTATCTGTGAGCGCGTATTTTTAGTAAAAACTCTATTTCCGCATGTATAAGAGAGAAGAAGAAGGAGAAGGAGAATGAAAGAAGAAGAGAGAAGAAGGAGGAGGAGAGAATGAGAAGAAGAAGAAGAAGGAGAAGAAAAAAGAAGAAGAAGAAAAAGACGAAGAGAGAAGAAGGAGAAGTGAGAAGATAAGAATGAAGAGAAGAAGAAGAAGAAGAAGAAGAAGAAGAAGAAGAAGAAGAAGACTCTCAGATGCGATATCAATCCGAGCAATGAATGAGGGTGACTGTTACATGTATATAGGTGTATTGAGGCAGATAGAATTTTCTGTCCAGAAATACAAGAGACAGTGAGAAATGAATATCTCAGGAGCGTAAAGAAGGTGCTGAGCACAAAACTGAATGAAGGAGTTAGCATATCTGCAGTAAACATACGGTGTCTCTAATACGATATTCTGCTGTTTTCTTGAACATGACTAAGGAAGAACTAAGAGACATAGATTGCAAAACCAGAAGCAATGTCGATGTACACATCACTAAGTCCCAGAGACAGTGCCAATAGGTTATACCTACCATGGAAGGAGGAGTAGAGGACTGATATCAACTGTGTAGAGATGGCAAAACGTAATATAGAAGAGTGTGTTTGAAGCAACAGTAATAAAAATGATAATCTTTTCTGTTATAGACACAATGCCTGAAATTTTGGTGAAGGGAAACAGTTGATTACAATGACCCCCACTGCTCTAGTCGAGCTCTAGTACTTCTTTCGACTAGAACTCATTTCATCGACCCTTGAAAGAATGAAAGGGAGTGTCGGGTTCAGCGGAATTTGAATCCAAGACTTAAAGACGGGAGAAATGCTACTAAGCATCCTTGATAATAATGATTTCAAATTCTGGCACGAGGCCAGCAAGTTTTGGGGAAGTGGGTAAATCGGTTACATCGATCCAAGTGCTCAACTGGCACTTATTTTATCAACTCCGAAAGGATGAAGGTCAAAGTCGACCTTGGTGGCATTTGAACTCAGAACGTAAGGACGGACGAAATGCCGGTAAGCAGTTTGATGGCGTGCTAACGATTCTGCCAGTTCTCCACCTTGAGCATCCTTATAATAATAATAATAATAATAATAATAATAATAATAATAATAATAATAATAACAACAACAACAACAACAACAACAACAACAATAATAATAGTCCCAATCGATATAAACGTATCTGTCAAGACCTACCAAAAACTGAGCAAATATAAAGATCTTGACATAGAAATCAGCAAAATGTGGAACCTGAAGACTAAAACAATACCTGTTGTCATAGGTGCCCTGGGAATGATAGCAAAAGGGGCTGATCGCTACCTAACTCAGATACCAGGAAACCCCAAAATGGCAGAAATTCAAAAGATAGTGCTCATGGGAACTGCTCATATCATACACAAAATACTTTCTATGTAATCTCAAGTTTTAAAACAAACATAATTTTCGGTTTTTTTGGGGGTTTTTTTAGACATTCACTAGGACAACACTAAATACAAAACCAAATATATGGCACACTAGGCATAACAGCATCACGAACTTCCAACCTGTTGTCTCTTGAGGTCTCTGGGTGAGACTTGGAGCCAACTTGTACAAATATAAAGCAAAAGTCAAACATAAATAATAATAATAAAAATAATGATAATAATAATAATAATAATAATAATAATAATAATAATAATAATAATAATAATAATAATAATAATAATGATAATAATAATAATAATAATAATAATAATAATAATAATAATAATAATAACAATAATAATAATCCTTTCTATTATAGACACAAAACTTGGAATTTTGGCAATAATCGATCACAAGGATCTCAGTACTCAACTGGTATTTATTTTATCGATCCCTAAAAGATGAAAGACGAATTTGACCTCAGTGGAATTTCAACTCAGAATGATAATAACACGAACAAACATATATGCATCGTCATTCTAGGCTTCAAAATTCTACACTGTCCGAACAATAATTCTGCTAGTTGTAAACCATGTCCTATTCTAGATGCTTTCTCTTCCAAGTAGTACACTCTACGCACAGAACACACGACACGAGCCTACTAAATTTAACGTTCTATTAAAATAATACGGCGTGTGTGTGTGTGTTCGTGTGCGTGTGTGTGTGCGTGTGTGCGTGCGTACGTGCGTGCATGCATCAGTTTGTGTGTGTACGTGTGTGTGTGTGTGTGTGTGTGTGTGTGTGTGTGTGTGTGTTGTACGAAGACTGCTAGTTATACTTATATATTAGTCTAGTTAGTCGACCAGTTTTTCAAATTTCTTTTCTATCATATAAACCAGAGACGTAACTCTGAATTTCCTTAATTTCCCTTAAATTTTCCATTGAGTTCCTTAGAGTAAATTTGCTTATTTTATTGATAGGAATTAAGACAAATTCTAAACAGTTCGTGAGTATAAAAACCCTTACGTATGTATTAAGTATGTATGTATGTATGTATGTATGTATGTATGTATTATGTATGTATTATGTATGTATTATGTATGTATGTACGTACGTATGTATGTATTATGTATGTGAGTGTGTGTGTGTGTGTGCATTCGTGTGCGTGAGCAGACAGTGTCGGGAAGGTAGGCAAGTAGATGGTAGATAGATAGATAGATAGATAGATAGATAGATAGATAGATAGATAGATAGATAGATAGATAGATAGATAGATAGATGGATAGATGGATGGATGGACGGATGGATGGATGGATGAATGGATAGATAGATAGATAGATAGATAGATAGATAGATAGATAGATAGATAGATAGATAGATAGATAGATAAGTTTTTTTATTGGCCACACAGGGCTGCACACATATGGGACAAGTTACAAGGTAGAGCTTTTCTTTTGGGGGATGAAAAAAACAAAAAACCAAAAAACAAAAGAAACAAAAAAAAAGGTGGCGTAGGTTTTCGATCAAAAGGGATCGTAAAGGGGAAAAAAAGAACAAGAAATAAAAAATAAAAAAATAAAAAAAGAAGAAAAGGAAAAGGAACAAAAGAAAAGAGAAATGAAAAAAGAAGAAAAAAGGGGAAGAGGAAAAAAACGATCAATAGGGATCGTGTATCACAGTGTTATGATATATGGTGTAAAGGGGAAAGCAAGTAAGGTTTATCCGTGGGAAGAAAAGCCTACGAAAAAGACCACGGTAACCTTGGTCAATATTGTTGTATGTTACCACATTTGTTTGCAAGTGGGTAACCCTCTGTTTTCAATTTCTGGATAGATAGATAAATAGAAAGAAAGAGAGAAAGAAAGAAAGAAAGAAAGAAAGAAAGAAAGAAAGAAAGAATGAAAGAAAGAAAGAAAGATAGATAGATAATTTTTGCCATCAAATATGTTTGGTTGGTTTTCTCAACACCACCACCCATCCTATTTATTTTCTTCGACACTTTTTTCCGATGTTTTCTCACAGAATTGATTCAATTATTTCATCGTGTTTACCACGTTTCTTTTCCCTTGTGTGTGTGGATGTATGTTTGACAAGTGTGTAAGTGTTTGGTGTATATGTATGCGTATACGTAGTGTCTGTGTGAGGCGTGTATGTGTATGAGTGATGTACACGTGTGTGTGCGCGCGCGTATATAAGTGTGTGGTCAGTGTGGTGTGTGAGTGTAGGAGTGTAGACAGAGATGTAAGTGCGATATATCTGTGTCTGGTGCGTGTGTATGTCTAGTATGTATTTATGTGTGTGCGTGTGCTATCAATATATTGCGTGTAGACGTGTGTGGTGTGTGTTTTTTTATGTTAATATTATTTCTTGTCTTACCAAAAAAAAAACCATCGAATGTTATAAACAAACAGAATTAAATATCGGGACAGACGAATAAAGATATATATAAGTGTGTGTGTGTGTGTGTGTGTGTGTGTGTGTGAATGTATGTGTGTGTGTGTGTGTGTGGTGTGTGTGTGTGTGTTTGTATGTGTGTGTACATTCATTCATTTTCAAAATTATTTCTCACAAGTATATTTTAAACAGAAATTTACGATTTTACCAAAAAAATAGGTTTAGACTTACTGATAGGAGTTGGGGATAGAATAAGGGTTTACGATTGGGGTTTATAGCCAGAGTTAGAGTAAGGATTAGAAATATAGAGATAGGTATGGACTTAGGGTAAAGGTTGGAGATTATGGTTTACGGTTCGGAATCAAGGTTACAGTTTGCTATTAGGATTTTGGGTTCGAAGTTAGGTGAGGTTTATACGGAAAAGAGATGGAAAATATTTGAAATTTATTTTACTCTTTTACTTGTTTCAGTCATTTGACCCTAGGACTTATTCTCTGTAAGCCTAGTACTTATTCTATCGGTCTCTTTTGCCGAACCACTGTTACGGAGACGTAAACACACCAGCATCGGTTGTCAAGCTATGCTGGAGGACAAACACAGACACACAAACACATACGCACACACACACACACACACACACACACACATATATATATATATATATATATACATATATATATATATATAAACTTACTTGGAGGAAACGAAACGAAACGACGCGAGGGCGCTCAGTCATACAATAGTGTAATAAATAAAATATATGCATACATACATACATATATGTACGTACCTACATCTACATGTATATATACATGCATATATAAATATATATACGTGAGTACAGGACACCACAAATAGACGTAGAACTCAACGAGAAACGAAAACGTAAAAACAAAAATGGAAACGGACCTTTTTTAACAACGAAAAAACAGAGTACAAGATAAACTACACAACGAAAAATCCCCTTCATCAGCTGTCCCTAGTTCAACTCCAGCGTGTTTCGAAGGTGAGGACAGAACACGACTCGTCGAACTAGCCCTTCCTGCGAAAGAATTAAATAAAATTCCTTCGCAGAGGGGTAAAAACAAGGAAAGAAAAAAATGTGATAAAAACAGGACGTAAAAATGATACAAATACAATTACAAAATAATATACAAAATAAAATACAAAATAAAAATACAATTACAAAAAATACCGTACAAGAAATAAAAACAAACAAGAAAGCAAACAATGAGGGCCTTTTTTTTGGCCTAGACGAGGAAAGATTCTTAAGAGCGCTGGAAGAACGTGTGTTCACTGTTAGCAGGCCGCAAGCGAAAGGAAGTAATCGCCCGGCTGTGAGAGAGATGAAGAGGAGTGAGAGAGAGAGAGATAGAGGAAGACAAGGAAGGAAGAGAAGGTCAAGCAAAGGGTTATAGAGTTGGGCTTCTTTCAGTTTCTGTCTACCAAATCTACTCACAAGGCTTTGGTCGGTCCGAGGCTATACCAGAAGACACTTGCCCAAGGTGCCACGCAATGGGACTGAACCCGGAACCATGTGGTTCGTAAGCAAGCTACTTACCACACGGCCACTCCTGCATCTATATTTGCAGAATCGAAATAGCTTATGATTAAACATGGATATCTGGAAAATATTCTTTAAAGAAATAAAACAAGTAAAAAGAGATCTGCACGATGCACTTTCTCCAAACTCCACTTTACGATATTACTGTTAATTCCTTCAGTCGTTAACTCGAGCAATACCAGGTATTTCAGCTTAGTTAGTTAGATATATATATAGATAGATAATAGATAGATAGATAGATAGATAGATAGATAGATAGATAGATAGATAGATAGATAGATAGATAGATAGATATATAGATAGATAGATAGATAGATAGATATATAGATAGATAGATAGATAGATAGATAGATAGATAGATATATAGATAGATAGATAGATAGATAGATAGATAGATAGATAGATAGATAGATAGATAGATAGATAGATAGATGGACAGACTTTATAAATGTGTATGCTTCATCATCATCATCATCATCGTTTAACGTCCATTTTCCATGCTGTGAGTGGATTTGGTAGACGGAAACTGAAAGAAGCCTTTCGTATATATATGTATGTGTGTGTATGTGTTTGTGTGTGTGTGTGTGTGTGTGTGTGTGTGTGTGTTGTGTGTGTGTGTGTTGTGTGTGTGTGTGTGTGGTGTGTGTGTGTGTGTGTGTGTGTGTGTGTGTCTGTGTTTGTCCTCCAACATCGCTTGACAACCGATGTATGTATATGTGTGTGTGCGCGCGCGTGTTGGGTGGTGCGACTTTACTGAAACGTATACGACTCAGGGCCAGGCGCCTGAAAATGCGCCCTCCGGCCCGCTCAGTATGTCAACATCTCTTACACATAAATACGCAGCTTCTCAGAAGCTTCAACAAAGCGAAAAAAAATTAATGCAAGCTGCATGAGTTCGAAGTATTGTTATTTACACATTCTTGGATTTTTTTTTCAGCTACGATCAAACGCATTCTCTTGCCGCGTTTTAATCAATCTGCCATTTTTTCTTGATATATTCTAACATTTTTGTTTTGCAGCTTTTTTTTTTTTTTCCACATTGACTATTCCCAACCACAACAGAAAAGAGGCCAACCTCATGAGAGCTAGTTCTGCTTACATGGTTAGTAGTAGTAGTAGTAGTAGTATAGTAGTAGTAGTAGTAGTAGTAGTAGTAGTAGTAGTAGCAGTAGTAGTAGTGTGATGGTGGTGGTGGTGGTGGTGGTGGTGGTGGTGGTAGTAGTAGTAGTAGTAGTAGTAGTACTTATTGTTGTTGTTACTCTTGTTGCTGTTATTGAGTATGAGTTCAGACAATATGTGTGTGCGTACATATATATATGTATATATACATATGTATATATGTATATATATATATATATATATGTATGTATTAATGTATACATATATGTATGTGTGCATGTATCTATATGTATGTGTCTATGTTTGTGTGTGATTTGTACGTGCGTGTGAATATTTGTGTGTGTGATTTTGTGCGTGATTGTGTGTGTGTGTGTGTGTGTGTAAACATACAGAAAACTATCGAAACTCAACCGCGTCTCTGAGTTTCGTGTTCGGTAAGCACGTCAGACTAGAGTGATACAAGGTGGTACATTAATGTGGTCCCAAAGTATTTGGAAATTGAATGATGATTTGACTAGTCGTTAGTGATACTATTTTAGGAAAAACAACGGTGTGATATAAAATGTTGAGAGGTGGGTAGGTGTCAGGACAGACAGAAGAGAAGAAATGGATAGGGAAAGGGTAAAAAAAAAGCTGTAGCTGTTTTTTTTTAGAGAAAAAAATCATTAAATGAAGCTAAAATATTGTGGAATAGATAAATATTCGCTCAAAGGTATATAAACTTGTTGCTTGTTGAGCGCAAAATCAGTATAACATTCTATAATGTCATATAGTTTACTGGAATAAGTAGTACGGATATTACCATGGAGATAACTCAGTGTTAATATGTTTGGGTAAAGAAAAGTATGTATCATGGAAATAGGCAGTTAACGGTGTAAGCCATTATATTTCCTCAATAAATATATATATTCTTGCCTATATTGTATAGGTTGAAGAAATGTAATTGTAGGGACCCATCAGAATGTCCGATTAGCGGAAATTGTCGCCAGGAAAATGTAGTTTATAAATGTAGTGTTGAGGCTCAAGGAGGCCAGAGAAAAATATATATTGGAAGCACAGTAGACTTTAAGCAGAGGTATTAATCCCACCTGAGCTCTTTCAACAATCCTAAATATAGGACCTCTACAACATTGGCATTACATGTTAATGACCTTAAGGAAAAAAATGTTAAATTTAAAATATCATGGGCTATCCTTGCGCATGCCTCCCCTTATAGAATTGGGTCCACTAGATGCGGTTTATGCATAAGGGAGGCGTATACTATATTGAAAAATTACAACAACGCAGTGTTAAATAAGTTCACTGATGCTATACCGGCGTGTACGCATAAGATTCACTCGACGTTCCATAGGAAATTTAGAAATAGAAATAGCAATAAAAGTTAGTGCTAAGCAATAACAATTGAATTAAGTTTAGTAAGTATAGTGAGTGGTAAACGAGATAAAACTAAAGTAATGCAATTATTAAAAAAATAGCTGTTAGTCGAGGACTCGAACCTGAATATATGGCTTTGCATGTATGGGAGAATTTATAAAATCGAAATAAAATAAAATAAAGTAAATTAAGTGCTGAAGTGAAATGGTCAAGATGGCGCTGTGTGCATACAATTTACTATGGCGGCTGGATCAAATTGTATGCGTATAAACTTCCATTCAGTATCGACGAAAAAATTTCCGGGAGTACGTAAATTCCGTGTATTTGTTCATGTTTTATATGTGTTGTATAGGACATCCTGATGAGGGGAGTGCCAATTGTAAGTACTATTTTAAGTACTGGTATGTCTAATATTAATTGGCACATCCCCGATGGACTTCTATATATCTTATATTTTTGTAAGCTTGTATATGTATTATATTCTATGTACTATTCGCCGGAATTTTATTCGTCTTTTGATATGCCATATTTTTTTTATTTTATTATCATTATATTTATTTCTCTTATTCTAACAGTTTTAAGCGTGTTATATGCAAAATTTATATTTACATTTATTTTTATATTTATAATTCTATTTGTATATGATACTTATATATTACTGAATTTAATTTTTTTTTTTAAATGTCGGACTATTTAGATATAAATTAGTATATAAGATTCGTATGTGTTTGGTCTATCTCTGAAGTTTGTGATGTTCCTGTGGTTGTTGCTCGCATTGCCTCCCCTTGGATAAAAAAGTATATATATATATATATATAGTGAGAAGTTGAGGTTATAAGAGATAATGGTGTCATTGAGACCCAAAGGTGTCAGGTAAATGCTGAATAAGTGCTATAGACAGTCCATAGTTAAGTTCCAGATTCGGTAATATTGCGAATAAAGGGTTCAACGTTGATTCTATGTCAGCGTGTGTATATAAGAAATTTTTGCGTAATAAAATAAAAAAAACAAGCATTTATAGATAGGTCTTACAGCTGTTTCTAGGATATCAATTAATAATATCCCTTCATCGGAGACGGTGTGAGAGAAAAGATTAAGTCATAGTTAGTTTATATGAGATACAAATAGAGAGTGGGGCGGAGGAAAGAAAATATATGTAGGATATGTATGGGTATTGAATTTGTAAATCCGTTTTATAGACATAATGGTATGTATGCAATATTCCAATATCCTTTGAGTAAAATCCAAAAGTCCAACAGAGTTTAATATGAGTTCATCCAAATATGGAATTTATAAGCAATGTAAGATTCTCTTAAACTTGGTCATTCCCAGTAGGGAATTTATATAGAGTCTAGCAGAGTCAAGGTTTAAATACAAACCTTGACTCTGCTACACTCTATATAACAACTCCGCATGTATGCTATCCATACCCGGAGACCCCAAAAGAATGAAAGGCAAAATCGACCTCGGCAGAATTTGAACGCAGAAAGTAAAAACGGACGAAATAGTGCCAGGCATTTTATCTAGCGTGCTAACGATTCTGCCAGTTCGCCGCCTTACATTGTTTTTTTTTAATTATTATTATCATTACTTTTCAAACACACTGTTATCTATCTTTCTGTCTGTCTATATGTGTCTGTGTGTGCGCGCACGCGTGTGTATGTGTGTAGGTATGTATACACATGTTGGACTATCTTGTTTCAGTGAATGTGGATTCAGCAAGATATATAATTCGCCACTGGACTAATGAAAATGTATAGTGGTGGTGTATTGGTTTGCTGAACAACCTACATGAGGAATATTATTTTAACTCTTGACCCTCAGACTTGTATTGCTCAGGTGCAACAAGCGCTAAGGAACCTTACCTGCGTAATAAGATAATAACAATAAAAAACATACTTAAGGTAACCTGATACTAAGCATTAATACTATCACTCAGCATTTAAGGATGGTCTGTGTCTGCAGAATTCTAAAATTCCTTAGACAGCTAGTCATTTGTTTTTAACCAGCAGAGTTGAAAAGGTCACGATCTAGGCTATTTTTGGAATAACAACAACGCAACGTGTATTTCGGCTGGATTTTAATTTAGATTCTAACTGAACAATGCAGCTGATCCACCCTGAAGAAGTGGCTAGTAACAACAAGAGCACATAAGATGCAAATTTTATAGTGTGCATTAGTTAATTGCTGCAGAAACATGTGTAGGGTGCAGAAGTAATTAACTGCTGAATAGAACTGGATATAAACTTCTATTCTCCTTTATTATAAATTATATATATATATATATATATATATATTATATATATATAATCCAAAAATGACAACACAAAGAGAAAACATAACACCGCGAGGACGTGGAACAAATATAGTATTATTGGACGCTCAGGAAGGAAGGGAAGAAGGGGGGTTTTACGTTTCGAGCGGAGCTCTTCGTCAGGAACATAGGAAAAGGAAAGATCCAGAGAAGGAAGACGGAGGGAAAAAAATCGCCAACGGTACACACGCGGTCACATGTATGTATGTATGTATGTATGTATGTATGTATATATATATATATAATATATATATATATATATATATATATATATATATATATAAGTTAATCCAAACATGAAAACACAAAGAGAAAACACAACACCGCGAGGACGTGGAACAAATATAGTATTATTGGACGCTCAGGAAGGAAGGGATAAAGGAGGGTTTTACGTTTCGAACGGAGCTCTTCGTCAGAAACATAGGAAAAGGAAAGATCCAGAGGAGGGAAGACGGGGGAAAAAAATCGCCAACGGTACACACGCGGTCGCATGTATGTATGTATGTATGTATGTATGTATGTATAAAAGTGAGGGTGCATGGCTTAGTATTTAGGATGTTGCACTCACGACTAGCATTCGTGAATTCAATTCCTAGACCGTGTGGTGTATTTTGTTCTTGAATGAAACACTTCATCACACGTTGCTCTGCGATCACTTTCACACCTGACGTGTGGCACAGCATGCATCTGTTTAGACAACGTCGATTTGATGGAGAGAGTGAGTTAATGTGTGGCACGAACATTAGATCACTATAAACAAATCATTCGTGCAGGTTGTTCGGCAGAAGCTGAATGCTCATTCGTCGTTTTCGACGGAAGAGTCCATCAAATATATATACATAAACGGAAGGAACGTTGAAAATGTGTTAAATTTTGATATACATTTATTTTTTTTTAATTAAAACAAGTTTAACTTTTTAACATAGAGGCAAATAGTTGTTTTATTCTATATATTTATATATATGAAAAAATACAAAAATACACTTTTACGTATCAAATATTTTTGTATTAAGGTCTTACCGAAAATATACTGGCACGTGTATTCATCAGGCAAGTTTGTCATACAAGAATACAAGAAGAAAAGGAAAAAAGAATCACGTGTTACGTATAGAAAAACGGTTTAAGGTATACATCTGTCTGTGTGTAAGCGTGCGCGTGTGTGTGCGTGCGTGCGTGCGTGTGTGTGTGTGTGTCTGTGTGTGTGTGTGTGTGTGTGTGTGTGTGTGTGTGTGTGTGTGTGTGTGTGTGTGTGTTGTGGCAATAGAAGTTTTGTAGCAGAAGAAAAATCATGTTTCACTGACTGGGATCCGACTTGCTCTGATGTTCCACTCATCAAAGTTTTAGGGAGCTTTTGTCATAACATCCATAACGTGTAAGTACCATGTGCGGAATAAATGAACAAATAGAAATGTCGCTTAACATTTCTGAAACACACACGCACTCAGGTGTGCGTATGTGTGTAGAGAGAGAGCGACAGACAGACAAAGAGGGAATGAGAGAGAGAGCACTGCAGAATATATCGATAGATTTTAGTCAACACTTTGTATAAAGAAAGGTAAACATTTTTTCAATATATGTGTTTGTGTTTGTATGCGTGCGTATATATATTAGGGTTCTTTTGGTCCACAGTCTAACCCGTTTTCATGCTGCCACCACACAAAGCCAGACGCAAGTCATTTATAGAGTTTCTCTGACTTGCGAACACTTCTCCACAATGCCATCAAAGTCAGACGCAGTGAATCTAGCCACAACACTACAACATCACACATCTACATTCAACATGCAAATAGCAAACTCTACTATTTACCTTCCATTTCTTGCATGATTTCCTGGGTCCTTTATCTTTCTTTTATATGCGCATTCTATATTGTCTTTCCAAGGCAACGCAAACATAGTATACGCACAATACACACACACACACACACACACACACATATATATACACACACTCCCACATACACTCAAGCACATACACACAGGCATATGTAGGTATTATGTACGTTTGTATGTATGTATGCATGCATGCATCTATGTATGTACGTATCCACATATACATACAAATACATTTTATATTTGGAAATTCAGCAGTATCTACATGAATTTTTATAGAAATGTTGTGAACATAGATATAGATGTAATTTATTTTGTACTGTTGTACTTTAGTACGTCTGTCTATACACGAATATATGTAAACAGTGTGTGGATGTGCTTATATGCTGTGCAAATTGATTATTTATATAAAAATAAAATAACAAAGGAAACAACTATTAAAATGTTTTGGATGAAGTAAATGTCGTTCAAATTCATTTTTTGTTTTCTGTTATATATCACCTGTTATTAACATTTGGGCATTCCTTCAGTTTTTACAAATTTCCTTTCGGAGATTAGATTTTGCTTCCGTACCTGTCTACGGCACTCTTCCTTCTCCCTCTCTCTCCCTCTCTCTGTCTATTTGTATCTATCTATTTATGTATTTTTGGGGAAGATTCACAAAAAAAAAAAACAAAAGACGAAGACAGGTGGTGTAGACAACAAACAGATGTATTAGTATAACGCTCGGGAATTGAAAAAGTCTAACGTTTCGAGCCTACGTTCTTCCACAGAAAGGAACACAGAAAGAAACAAGGAGAGAAAATAAAGAATGTGTAGTGGCTAGCGATCTATGTATTTAACTATTTATTTACCCCTCTGTCTGTCTGTTTGTCTGCCAATTTCTCCTTCCTCTCTATCTTCGCTCTCTCTCTCACACACACACACACACTCACCCCCTCATATTCTTTCACTTTTTCTCTCTCATACAAACACACGCATGCAGACAAGCATACACACTCTTTCACTCTCTGTCTCTAACAGGGAGAGAAAATAAAAAAGGTTTAGTGGCTAGCGATCTATTATGCCAAATGTGTGTGTGTGTGTGTATATATATATATATGTGTGTGTACCAATTTTTGTTTGGCCTGTCATTCAGAAAGTTCTGCGGACCCAATTTCTTTATTTCTAGTTTAAGGTTTGCTCCTTAACATTCCTATCATAAGTCATTTTGTGTATTGCTTGTTGCATACTGTGCAGCGATTCTTGTTATACAACAAGGAGGAGAGACATAGACAGATCCTCCTCAAACTTTCTTCCTTTACGACTAAACCTTTGTACAAATCGTTCAATGACAACAGTTTTTGTTTTTTGCCATAGACCTGGAGTGATGAAGTTAAGGCAAGTTGTAGACACAAAGGATGTTGCTACAGGTTCCTACTCCTTGCTATCGTGTTTTTCACGAGATAATACAACAGATACAAATACCTGTACATGCATGTGTGTATATAAGTGTGTGTATGTATGTATGTATGTATGTATGTATGTATGTAGATAGATTTCTTTATTGGCCACGCAGGGCTAAACACAGAAGGGACAATATATAAAGTAGAGATTTTCTTTTTGGGAAGAAGAGAAGGGGGAAAAAACAAAAGGTGGGGGGGCGAATTCCGGTCAAAATGGATCGTGAAAAGAAGAAAAAAAGAAAAAAGAGGGGGGGCAAATTTTGATCAAAAGGGATCGTGGGAAAAAAAGTGGGGCCGATCAATAGGGATCGTGTATCACAGTAATGTCAATGTAAAAGGGGAGAACAGATTAGGTTTGTCCGTGGATAGAAAAGCCTACGGAAAAGACCACAGGAATCTTGGGCAAAGGTACATACATACATACATACATACATACATACATACATACATACATACATACATACATAGAGACACACGCGCGCGCACGTACACATTGTAGCAGCAGCTGCATCCATGTCAAGGTGTCACGTTTGGACCCAGGAATTAGAACGTAGCCAACTATGAATTTCTCCAGGTGTTAGCGTGTCCTAGAATAAAACAATTGTGATACATATTTCATAATTCACTTTACTTGATATTTTATACATATTTTCTCCATAAAATACTTTATTAATTTTTCATATAATTTGTCGAATAGCGAACGTGCGCATTTACGAAAGAACTCAAGATGAGAAGGTGGTTTGTGCCGACAGAGTAAAATGTTGTGACTGTTTTACAGAGTTCTCTGTGGTGTGTGGAGGTAGGTTGGAAATTAAAGATCATTCTAAACTTTAGAGGCACAAAGCAAGTTTCGCTTCTTAATTAATCATGTTTAGATACTTTTTTTTGTCGTCAGAAACAATCGAATAGGAGTATGAAAAGCAAAAATAGCAGCTAAAGAAACCACATTTGCTTTCCATACCGTTTCTTATAAATTAAGGTTGAAAACATCCGACTTTCCCACAAAGTTCGTCTCAAAATTTTTTGAACCAAAATTTCATCAAGCACAGACAAAATCGCACCAATGGCTAAATTTGAGCTTTTTAAAGACCTAGCAGGGACAAATTTTGTTAAAGTTTCTGTAGATGCTTCGAATCGAAAAATGCTAAAATGGTACTTTTCGTTATTTGATATTTCATTCCTGCTCGTGGGGTACAAGTCAAAGTTTTGGATATGCAAACGTTCAAGTCGAGACGACTGAAATCATGACTAATGCCTTTTCTCAGCCATTGATAATCGTACGTTGACGTAAAAGTCGCCAGATTTCATAGAGACAACTGCAACACAAATTTTGGATTGTGTACACCTAAAAGGTAAAAACAACATATTTCGCTGATTAAAACCCAAACTTGAAATGAACCTTACTGGAATCGATTGTGTTGAACACATAATGTACAACTATCTCCAAATAGTTGTTGACCTATTACCCGTTGACGTCGAAGCGTTTATAGTAACACATTTTCAAATATTTTCACCTATATACAGTTTGTTTAACACATCTAAAAAAAATCTGTGACAATGCGTTAGAAAATACAAAAATCTGTTGCAACATGATAGTACCAATTTGTTTTTGTTTTTTTTTTATGCTACCAACGATTGAAAGAATTCTTAACAATTTTGTTGACTGAAATTTTACTCTTGCTACCAAAAACACTGCCTGGGACTGATAAAACAATTTTTCGATAATGAATTTGGATAAAAGTATATATAGTTTTTCCATGGAAAGCTTTACCTTTCCAACAAATCGATTCTAGTTATTGGAGAAGGACCAATTCAACCGCAATAGATATCACAAAAATGCAATATCTGACTACAGATATAGAATACAGAAAACAACTGAAAATTTGTGCCTCAAAATGTAATGGTCTTGCTGAGAAAACACGAAGAAAATGGTGAAAGTATTGAAAAGGTGAAGAATTTAAAAGTTTTTTTATGAAAGATATCTCTCATATCTGGAAAGGGAACTTTGAACAGGTGGGAGACATTTGCGGTTAAATTCTGGAGCTATATTTTGCATGGTGTTGAGCACTCTGCAGTTAAAATCAACCAGGGGACTGGAAGGCAAGTAATAAATTCTGATCAATTATTTGATGAAATTATTATTGGAGAGATTTTTTGAGTTCCTAAAGCAGAAGTTTGGATAACGCAAGACTTTAAGTATGAAGAAAAATGGCTTTTTTTTCTTCTTTTTTTTTTGGTGTAGTGAAAAAACATTAGTTAAAGACAATTTTAGTGTTGTAGTAGTATGTATTTTTTTCTCCTAGTACTTCTACATCGGTTGAAAGTGTGTTTTCTGTAATAAATGGTCAGATGAGAGGAGCAATATCACCGAAGCTACAGGGGGCTTTCTGATGACATAAAATAAACATTCCACTAAGCTACCCACAATATTATGATAAAATTAAATTACAATGAATTTCTTAGAAAAATAGTTTACTCTTTACTCTTTTACTCTTTTACTTGCTTCAGTCATTTGACTGCGGCCATGCTGGAGCACCGCCTTTAATCGAGCAACTCGACCCCGGGACTTATTCTTTGTAAGCCCAGTACTTATTGTATCGGTCTCTTTTGCCGAACTGCTAAGTGACGGGGATATAAACACACCAGCATCGGTTGTCAAGCGATGTTGGGGGGGGCACAGACATGCAAACATACACGCACACACATATATATATATATATATATATATATATATATACATATATACGACGGGCTTCTTTCAGTTTCCGTCTACCAAATCCACTTACAAGGCTTTGGTCGGCCCGAGGCTACAGTAGAAGACACTTGCCCAAGGTGCCACGCAGTGGGATTGAACCCGGAACCATGTGGTTGGTAAACAAGCTAC
This sequence comes from Octopus sinensis, assembly GCF_006345805.1. Taxonomy (NCBI): domain Eukaryota; kingdom Metazoa; phylum Mollusca; class Cephalopoda; order Octopoda; family Octopodidae; genus Octopus; species Octopus sinensis. The sequence goes on along the minus strand of NC_043003.1, from coordinate 72,778,388 downwards.
TTACCACACAGCCAATCCTTCAATCCAGTTTGAAGTGAAAAATTTTAAAGTGCTGGTGATTGAATAAAATATTACTTGACGTAAACGTGTTTAGTCTAATTTATTTTTAACTCCTATTGTTCTACATGACAATATTTTACATGCATATAAGGCGGCATTAAAGAATCGTTAGCACGCCAGGCAAGAGGCTTAGCAACATTTCATCCGGCTTTACATTCTCAGTTCAAATTCCGCCGAGGTCGACTTTGTCTTTCATATTTTGGGGGTCGTTAAAATAAGTACCTGTCGAGCACTTGGATCGAAGTAGTCGACTTTCCACTCCACCACCACCACCACCACGAAATTGCTGGCCTTGTACCAAAATTTTAAACCGGTATTTTACAGACATGTGCTGCTAAGTAAAGAATAGCTTCTTTGTACACGTTCAGTTTTTGTTGCCCGTCTTTCTATGTCCCTCAGCAAGACTCTCAACATTCTAAGTGAAAATGATATGTGTTTTCAGCTCACACGTACCTTTGCAGCATTTACTAGGAACTGCATAGATAAAGCATTCAATTATCTGAATATATTTGCAGTAAAAATAAAGTCCACGGACCCTGTGTGTGTGGTGGGGTAAGGAGATTCGCTCTTCTTTTTATATCCAACTCCCAATCTGTGGGGCTTCAGACCTTGCATAATACTCCTATTGGTACCGGCTTCAACATCCGTTTTGGACTTCCATAGTTTCAGTGCTGAAAGTTATAAGCCTCTGTGTGTGTGTGTGTGTGTGTGTGTGTGTGTGTGTGTGTGTGTGTGTGTGTGTGTGTTGTGTGTGTGTGTGTGTGTGTGTGTGTGTGCGTGTGAATGTAGGTATTACATTTTAATGTTCAAAAATTACTGTTTAAGATGTATACACCTAATATTTTACTTCGTACAAAATACATTTTTTACCATTTACTACATTTTCACTGGCTTCGCCGTCGCACCTCTCCCTCTGTTTTTTCTATCTTTTCGGCACATTTTTATTTCTTTATATGTTCTAGGCGTGTATGTATATGTGTTTGTGTGTGTGCTTATGTGTGTTTTTGTGTGTGTGTGTAAAAACATATGTATGTATTATGTATGTGTGTAAATGTATATATACATATATACATACATATATATATATACTGTGTGCGTATGTGTGTATATATATGTGTGTTTGTGTGTGTGCATATATACGTACATTTGTGTGTACATATAATATATCTGCATAACTCTCAAAATAAATGGGAAACGGAAAAACACTTTGAAGAATAATAAAATAGCTCTAAAATGTATCTACAGCACATACATACACACACATAGACACACAGACACACATACATACACACACACACAAACATATGCACACTCATAATACACACATGCATACATACAGGAATACATTCACACCTACACATACATATACACGTTCATATATACACATACATACACACGCATATAGACATATTTACATATATATATATACATACACATATATACATATATACATAGTGTGTCCATAAACAAAATATATTATATATTCTTGAGTTTTATTGTTTATTTTGCTTCGTGTTGGATTTTTATATTTTTTTCCCAGTTTCTATCAAAATCTTGGTTGAGAAGTGAAAGATGGAAGTCAAAAAAATATATATATTTTGTAGTCAACTGTATTTTTAAAATCTTTTATTTCCCCCCATCCTCATGGAAAGAGCACATATAATCACAGCCACTAACTTGCGTAGGATACACACAAAAACATACAAATGTACACACTCATATAAACGACGCGCACATAAATACATACACATAGAAGCATATTCAGACACTTGCATTGTGTGTATCATATATACCGTTATGTGAAAATATTTTGCGCACATAGGCAGGCACAGCAACAGACAGGGAAGATACACATACACACGCACACACACACACATACACACGCGCACACACACACATACATACACACACACATACACGCACGTTACAAGGTGGAGCTGAAATACATGGCTTTGGGTTAAAGAAAATACAGGAGGATCAGTTAAATATGATTTTATTCAAAATATTCCCCTATCTCAGATTCACACACTTATTGCAGCGGTCCTTCAGTTTTTCTAAGCTCTGTAAAAGAATTCGGAACGTTGGGCCTCCAGCCAGGCGTTTCGCGATAACTTTTAAGTTAGGAACTTTCCAGAATCCCCTCCTATATATATATATATATATATATATATATATAATGCACTATTCTCCGAGCTTTCCGGTGACTCCAGCCCGACCCCTCCACTTTGCACATCTTCCCTAACCGACCCCACCCCTCCCCTCCTTCAAACGAGCCCACAACCGACGAGACCTCTTGGTTCACAGCTTCTTTCCTAACTAAACCTCCCAGCTCGACTCGTTCCCCTGCTCCCTATCATATCACTGACTCCTTCACCTTCACTTCTAGCAACGTCATCTACTGCATCTCCTGCTCTCTCTATCCTCTCTACATGGGTCAAATGGGACGCCGCTTGGCTGACTGGTTCGCAGAACATCCCCGAGACATCCGACTCGGCAACGACACCCCGGTCTCGCGCCATTTCTGCTCTACCGGTCACTCTTTACGACACCTGTCTGTGTTCGGATTGTCCTTGCACAGGGGCCATCCGGACTCCAGTCTTCGCTGTGAGCAGGGATTAATCTTCTCTTTTCGCTCCTTTGCGCTACATGGGGGCAACTCTCCTCCCCTCTTCATCTAATCCTCCTCCTTTCTCCTCTCTTCCTCTCATAACTACTTCCTCCCACCCACCTCTCCTCTCTTGCTCTGGCACCTACTTCCTCTCTTCACTCCTGCCCACCTTCTCCCTTCCACCCTCTCACTTCATCGTCACGCCCCTCGTTACCCCACTCTCGCCTCTCTCGCACCCCAACACCACCAAACCACACACCACCACACCACACCACTACAACACACACCACCATACCAAACCACACCACATCACACCACCCCGCGCACACTAGCACTGACCACTTCCCTGCATCTACACCATTATCCACACACCTACACATGCACACATCAATATCACCAGCCCCCTTCCACGCGCACATACACGCTCTCACATACACACGCACACGCATCTTAGTTTTGGGATCACCACTACTTTATTATCTCCCTTCCTCCTAGCTCTCTTGTGTGAACCCGCTGCCCGGCATTCGCCATGATAGATCGCTAGCCACTATACCTTTTTCTATTTTCACTCCCTGTTTATTTCTGTGTTCCTTTCTGTCGAAGAGCGTAGTCTCGAAACGTAAAAGACTTTCTCACTTCCCTAGCGTTAAACAAATACACTTGTTTGTTGTTTACACACCCGTCTTCGTCTTTTTGTTTTATAAATTCTCACTATGTATATATATATATATATATATATTGGATGGCCGTTGACTGCTCATGAGCTCTTCCGCCCTTTGACAGGTCTTATTTTTCGTCCTGCAAGGTGTCCCACAATCACCGTCCTCACCAAGCAAGCTTGACGAGGTTGCCAGTTTAGTCGCCAACGACCCGACCATACAACAGTTTCGTTCGTTTATTTAACTTCCAGTTGAGAATTTTATAACTTGTTACTGAGGCAGCAAGAGTATTGACGGCTATTAACACATTTTCACTTAGCTTTTACACAATTAATATAATCCTTATAAATTCATTCTTTTTTTACCCTGTCGTACACTGTCCATTAATTCCTAAATATTTCCAACATCATGTTTGGTCTAATTCTCTCATATCTATGTCTTTATCTAATATGATGTTAACGTTTTTAATTTTTCTTTCTTCAGGTTTACCTACGTGTATTTTTCTAATTCGAATCTCATCAATTCATCTCGTAAATACGTGTTTCCTATATATGGATTTTTCCTGTTAACATTTTCAGCGTCATCTATTTGAGGTCATCTGTTTACAAACTGTGGCTCATTTTCTTCTCATAGCATTTTTAGAAGAATTCAGTCTTGTTTAACATGCTAGACAAGGTATTAACAACAGAGGAATATGTAGTTTTAGTTTTTACAGTTCCTTCTTTTTACCTTTTATCTGCATAATTACCATTCACTCATGTTTTATGTATCTTCTTATAACTGGTACCGTTTTACTCGACACTAACGTTTCTAGGATTGCCGTGTACTCAGATCCGTCTTTCTATTTGTACAGTTTTTAGTTATAGCTTCATTGATCAGTATTTAACTTTTATATTTACATCGGCTTTCTCAGCATCTATTCTGGTTCTTTAGAAAAAATGCTTATAGTCCACGTTCTTACGTATCTCTATGATATTACTGCAATTTAATCTTTGTGGATTGAATGGAATACAGATTATAGGTATATAATTTCCAAGGCTTTGGGTTTCTTTAATCGTGCCGATTAGATTATTTTCCTCTAAGTAAAGCTACTTTAGGTGTTATCTCTGGTTCAGCTAGCGTCTTTATTAAAATTCTCTGCTATCGCCGTATATGTTCCTATTTGATGACGAGATGGCAGAATCGTTACTGCGCCGGAGAAAGTGCTTAATGGCATTTCTTCCGATTTTACGTTCTGAGTACAAAATCCTCTTGGGCTGACTCTGTTTTTCATCCTTCCGGGTTCGATAAAATAAGTACCAGGTTAACGCTGAGGTCGATGTAATCAATTTATTTCCTCCCTCGAAACTGCCATCTTGTGCTAAAGTTTGAGTACAGTATTTTAACTATAAGTTTGGTATCTTATCGTTTTCTGTTGTCGACGGTTTTTTTGTTTTCAGCTGTAGCATGTAGAAAACTTTTTGTACTCAGAACTTAGAACACCCTCGTCTGTGCGGCTTCCTCCGTTGTCTTTATTTATTCTTGGAACCTACTTTTCTTACTGTGATGCTGTATTGATTTCTATCTTATTTTTGCCTAGTTCTTAGTAAAGGCCGTTGGCGTCGGATTCGGATTGTTTGTTTTGTTTAAAAATCGTTGTCGATTTTCACAACGACAGATTATTTGCGATTTAGTGAAGCTCTCTTGTTTCAGACGGTCATTGATTTCCAGTATATATATTTTATTACATTTCTGTAGAATTTGTCTCTTCCTCCACTTCATCAGTTGTGTCTTTCCGCTATTGATTTCATTAAGATTTAGTGATCTTTATATTCTGTCAACTCTAAAGCTTTGCTTTCCACGTTGTTTCTTATTTTCATATTCCTATATGAGTAAACCCGAATAAGTGCATACTTTACTTTATAACAATTGTGGCTTCTGTGTATATTATTTTGTTTATCATGGTGATATTGATATTCGTGTCTATTTAAATTATGTCTGAGATAGCCAGGTTTTTTTTCATTGTTATTGCTCATTAATTGTTAACATTTACAGATACTTTTGTTGCTCTATAGATGTTCTATTGACTTCAATTCTTTAACTATTTCTATTTTATATTATTGAAATATTTATAAATTTTATTTGTAGAACTTTCTATTCTTTTGTATTTTTCACATTCCCTTTCACTTTTTGTTTGTGTTGTTCGATTTTTGTTGGTCAATAATTTTTGACCTTCTTCGGTGTGATTTTATTGTGTTGTTATTTATATTCTGTACACATTTTACTTCTCTTTTCATTTTTCATGTTCATATTAGATTGTTCAGTTTTGTTCGTCATTTATACTTTTTAGAACATTCTGTTTTCTATGTCTGATGATTTTTCAGTTGAAAAAATTTCTTAAATTAGTTAGTCTGTTTACATTCAGATTTGCTTTTAGATCAGGTTTCTTTTCCCCAAAATTTTATACGGATATATGTCGTAATTTTGTTATGAAGATAGGACATTGTAGCAAAATTTGCGTGCTGCATACGAAAGATACTTCAATTTGTTCCTTTATGCCTGTTTCTGCTTTAATTGAGAGATTGAGGGAGTAAAATCTGGCCTTTTATTATCGTTATTTTTATCAGGTACTGATCTATTTGTTTCTGGTAACTCCAAGTTTTGTTTGCTCCGCCTTTCGTATTTTTTAATGCATCAAATTCAAGTATGTGTGTTGGAGTAAATGGCGCAGTATTTCTTTTAAAGTGTTTGTCCTTTTGCGTGTGAATTCCCTGAATCTCTCTGACGAGATTTAACTTACGGTCCGTCAGTAACTATACGCATGAGAGCCAATCGCCGACCTAGTATTAACAATTACAATACCTTACTTATATGAGGGAAAACAATAAAACTTCACTAATAGGCTAATGTACTATTTATTCATACATTCTTCGGAAAATATCCATACCTTCTGAATCTAGTGACATTAATGCTGATAACTTTCCTCCTCAACAGTTTCGGTAGACTGACCGTGCAAGAATACGCACAACGAGAGGAATCCAGAAGAATGACATTGTAGGGAGGAAGGACGTGGTGTAGGGATTAACAAGGTTCCTGTGGAGATTAACATAACATTGACAATCAAAGAAGAACATACAAGTTAGTCTGGAGTACTTGAGAGCAGTTACTTCTCCTGAATAGAGGCCTCTGTGGTAACAGAAGAATTGATAAAGTGGGGTGACAGCAAAACTGCAAGCCAAAGTTTGGAATGTGCATGTGAGGGGTCTCAGATCAATCAATAGAGGAACTATTTTGTGATGTTGTGATGTAGAATGTCTATGTATGTAGCAATAGACTGTCCCAAATGTAAGGGTATAAATCCATTGTGGCTGTCACTTGAACTGGGTTGAGAGTTAATAGTCATTAAAGGATGAAGAACTTTTTGCTCCAAAGATTCGGTTTAGTTTTTGTGTTACAATCTTTGTTTTGTTGTGGATGTATGTTCATCAGAAGACATCTTCGGTAACAGTTAAATCTTGCATTTAAAACTTGGATGAGCTCAAGTTTTTTCCTCGTTTAACATTTTATTTTAAATCACATCGCATAGATCAGACTGAAGCTTTGTTCGGTTATTTACTCCGTTGATGACATTTTGGAGCTTAGAGTCATCAACATTTTTTATCTTTATTTTTACTGTGTTTGAGGAAATTTGTGATGTCATTTATATCAATAACAAAATGAAGTTCACCCAACATAGCACTCTACGAGTCACCACAAAGGGTTTTTGTTAGGTTTGAGGTGATGTCTTCATTGGCAATATGTTGGGTTTTGCTTATCAGGAAATATTTAATCTATATATATATTACTTCACTCACAAGGCTTTGGTCGATCCTGGTTTATGGTAGAAGACGATTACTCTACGTACTGCATATTAAGATTAAATCATAGACAAGAAGGTAGTGAAATGAACTTCTTAGACATACAGCTTTGCCTGTGCTCAGAGTTTTTCTTTTATAATTATATTTTTCTCTCAAGGCTTGAGTCGACCGAAGAGTACAGTAAGTTTATTCTAAGATCATCCTAAGCCTTGTAAGCCAAACTGGATTAGCGGAATGACTACATTTTGAGGGTAGGGTAAAATATATCTACCACTTAGCCACTTAGTATCTGTGGTAGGGTCCAATTTGTTGCAAGTACTCAGACCAGATCATATGTCTGATAAAAACTAGTCTCGACCAGTTTCTATGTTGTGAAAAAGATCATAGTTTTGGCCTTTCCTTCTAGATAGGACACCTTTGTTTTTTACCCTTTCCTAAAAGTCCGCTATGGCTCATATTTCGTTTGGCAAAAAAGTCTGCGAGTGAGAAATTAATAGTTTCTGTAATTAGAGATTAGATACAACTTCAATGTTGTTGGATGTTGTTGTAGAAACAACAGAAGACTATTGTGTCTCTGTTTATATATTAAAGTGGTCTGTTGTACCTAAATATAAACTATATCACCCCTTACCCACATTACATCACCCACGCTTTAACGTTATATCAAATCACTGTGAGGCAGCAAACGATCATCTATACAATTGCTCTTCCAGCTAGAAATAACCTCTATCATTTAAAGGTTACCCTCTATCATTTAAAACAAAAACGGGTATACTGTGTGATTCCTGGGCAGAGTGTGCCTGAGAAAAACATGATAATCATAACGTTACACTTGGAACACCACCTATCGATCTACCTCATCATCAAATTTGAAAAGTACAACAAGAATAGACCGGCAATTCTATTTATTTTGACATTATATCCGTTATTATTTCTACTACAAAAATCCAATGGTCACATGCTAGGTTCTACATGTAACCCATAATTTCTTTTGTGGACGACTTGAACTTCTATGCTAAAAAGTTTAAAATGTTAAAAAACATTTGGAGTTTATAACATTTTTACCTGATATATGACTGGAATTTGGCCAAAAGAAGTGTTCGGATTCAATTGCTGAACGCGGAAGCTCAATCCTCTGGTCCCAAAAATTATGCGCCAACGATCTCTCTATACCTCTTGTTCCACACAGAAAATGTTATATATTCATAGGCATTAATGAAAACATCATACGAAGGTGTTAAAAATAAAGATAGCGTGACCCGAGAATATTATACCAGACGTAGCAAAAATATTGGAATCAGAGATCTCCCCTTACCGACAATATTCCACAACGCTCTCGGGGCACCATTGCTAACGCCAACATCTGGTGTATGCGACTGGTCTGTAGAGGAAAACCACTCCAATGATATTAAAAACTCGCAAGATCCTGACATCAACTGAAAACTTCCACAGAAACAATGATATTTACAGGCTCTTCATAAGAAGAAATTATGAAGGTAGAGGTTTCAGAGCAGTGCAGACAGCCTTCGAATGTCGTATAATATCTCTCAGACACTACTTGCTGAACAACCCCGGCGAAAATAAATATATAAACTTAGTGCTGAAAAGACAAGCGGACAACATTCTACGTGTCGGCAAGTGAGCCTCTCTAGAAGTACTCTCTTCCTGATTACCTTCCATATAACCCCAAAACAGCCGGACTAACATACCTCAAAGAAGACCTGCATGTGAAAAGCTCATCATACGAAATAAAAATTTTTTAAAAAGGTTATGCATTGGTATGTCTTCCGAAGATTTGGTAGCATTAAAATCGATTTCGAATTTTGGCACAAGGCCAGCAATTTAGGGTAGAGGGTAAATCGATTACACCGACCCCAGAGCTTAAATGGTACTTATTTTATCGACCCCAAAAAGGATGAAAGGCAAAGTCGACCGCGGCGGGATTTGAATTCAGAAATTAAGGACGGAAGAAATGCCGCTAAGTATTTTGTCCGGGTGTGTTAACGATTCTGCCAGCTCGCCGCCTTAAAGATGACATTAATATCGACATGAAATGCAGATTTCTTAGACTCGTTACCGCTACATAACACCTCGGAAACAAGGCATTTACAATCCAAGAATAAGAGATTACAACAAAATATCTTATAAAGACAGTTGAAGTCTCTGGAGCACCAAGATGCAACCGAAAATGTCAATTATGTCACATTCCTGTAGAATGCATCACACGTGATCTGTAACAACACCAAAATGTCGTTAAGGTACTACCACCTAATTTGACTTGGCGTTATTGCAAAGCAATATACAATGCCAACTGCAAAACAAAAAACAAGAATATCAAAGAAAAAGAAGATAACTACGGACAACAACTTCGAATCCTTCAGATTCTATATCCAAATTATTAATTTTTGCATTCATACCAATAATAACTAGTGCATTTGGTTTTGGTATTTGCATTCCTCCTATGGAGTTTTGTATCTTCGTTAGAAAGTGGCTCCTTCCTGACAGTAAGACTTTAAATAATTAAAAATGGAAGACAAAATACATACATACAGTTCTATATTTAAGAGATGAGGAACTATGTACATTATTTACAGATATTTGTCCTCATCTTGTTTGTTGTTAACACAACGTTTCAGCTAATATACTCCCCAACCTTCATCAGGTGTCTTGGGGAAATTTCAAACCTGGGTTCTCATTCCTAAGGTATTTTATGCCCTCGGGCATATGGCATAGTGGTTAAAAGCGCGGGTTACTAACCCCAAGATTCCGACTTCGATTCCAAGCAGTGACCTGAATAATAATAATAATAATAATAATAATAATAATAATAATAATAATAATAATAATAATAATAATAATACTGTCCTGATGCAGCACCAGGCAGTGCCTCTCGTGGCTTCTGAACTTAACTGATTGGAAGTGTTATCATGTACATTGTTTTGTCTTTGTATAAAAGATGGGCTACAGCAAGTATTCTACTCAATACCACAGATTTGCTTGTCAGTTGTTTGACCTTAACCATTTGAGCATATCCCTTAGTGACTGATGATCTGTGCATCTTTGATCATGAGCAGAAGTAGTGGGGGAGCATCATAGCCATGTGTTGAGAGGGATTCTTTGGGGTTTGAATAATTCACCTTTGGAAACATGGGTGTTTCGTTCAACATCCTTAAACAACACTGACTCAAGGACCTTTTGAGCGGGCTGGGCTACTCGACCAGAAGAAAATTCTAACTGGACCCCACCTGCAAGGTCATGTGCTGTTTATCTTGATATGAGATCACCATGTCGCACATGTGCCTAGTGTACCCTTATCAGACGGGTAGTCATGTTGGGTATACTGAGCTTCGTATATTTTACCCCAGTGTCATTTTGATGGCATACACTGCTCTCTCACTCAATAATAATAATAATAATAATAATAATAACATCGAAAAATACCTTAGGAATGAGAACCCAGGTTCGAAATTTCCCCCAAGACACATGAAGAAGGGTGGAGGGTATATCAGCTGAAACGTTGTGTTAACAACAAACAAGATGAGGACAAATATCCGTCGAATGTAAATAATGTAAATAACATACATACATACATACATACATACATACATACATACATACATACATACATAAGTACGTACGTACATATACGTTAACTATATATATACAGATAAATAGATAGATAGACAGACAGATAGATTGATAGATATACACATATATATAGATATACACACACACACCACACACACACACACACACACACACACATATATATATATATATATATATATATATATATATATATATTATATATATATATATATATATATATATATATATATAGGCGTAGGAGTGGCTGTGTGGTAAGTAGCTTGCTTACAAACCACATGGTTCCGGGTTCAGTCCCACTGCGTTGCACCTTGGGCAAGTGTCTTCTACTTGACCAAAGCCTTGTGAGTGGATTTGGTAGACGGAAACTGAAAGAAGCCCGTCGTATATATATGTATATATATATATATATATATATATATATATATATATATATATATATATATATATATATATATATATATATATGTATGTGTGTGTATATGTTTGTGTGTCTGTGTTTGTCCCCCCAACATCGCTTGACAACCGATGCTGGTGTGTTTACGTCCCTGTCACTTAGCGGTTCGGCAAAAGAGACCGATAGAATAAGTACTGGGCTTACAAAAGAATAAGTCCCGGGGTCGAGTTGCTCGACTAAAGGTGGTGCTCCAGCATGGCCACAGTAAAATGACTGAAACAAATAAAAAGAGAATAAAATATATATATATATATACATATATACATTATATACATATATATATAGAGAGAGAGAGAGAGGAAGAGGAGAGAGTAAGAGACACAGAGAGAGAGAAATAGCGATGTGTGTGTATATACGTACATGTATATGAACCTAAATATGTACATAGATAGATAGATAGATAGATAGATAGATAGATAGATAGATAGATAGATAGATAGATAGATAGATAGATAGATAGATAGATAGATAGATAGATAGATAGATAGATAGATAGATAGATAGATAGATAGATAGATAGATGTAAAAAGCCTACAACCGCTTTACAAAAGCTGACAATGTAAAAAAATATCATTAAAAGAAGTAATCGAGATTTAAACATTTCGGAAGATTATGAATTAGTGTTGATAATATTCATGCCAGGGAAGATAGTGGTGGTTGATAAATCTTCTTGGCATGTTATACAGGATAAATCATCGGTTAAAATTAAACACGTGCCGCAAAAGATTTACTGAAAATTAATCCGTTTCCAAATTGCATAAATCCGAAGGGTTGGAGTGTAACTGTAGATTTTCGAGATGTTTAAGTTGGTGAAATAAATTTACCTCACTGGATCACAGCAGCCAATTGTTCTGCTAGAAATATCAACTAAATTGCCATTAGCTCATGGTTTACCATCTTAAGAAGGCAGAATGGCCACAGCTAAAACAATCTGCATCATCATAAGGGCTAATCATGGATTATACAGCAACGCAAGTATTGACATACAGATTCATAAATACTAAAGGATTTCCACATATCGCCCCCACCCCATTAACTTATAGACTATTCCTTCAAACAGGCAACATGGCTGATATATTTTGCTCTTCATATTTGCAATGCCTTTTTCATTTTGCACTCACTTCTAAATTGCCAAAGTCTCTTCCAGTCTTCTTTAGTGCATCGTAACCACAACCCAGTTGTGCAGGAATTCTATGGATTGTGACTCATTTATTCACACGAATTAACTCGTCCTCTCGCTGACGATTCGTATCAATAGTCTCTGAGTACAGGCAAGGCTGTATGGCTAAGAAGTTCTATTTTGTTGTCCCTGGTTCAATCCTAATATGTAGTACCTAGTGCAATCAATCACAGTGGGGTTTGTTTTTTAATGCTGGTTTTCTCTCCTTTAAACTTTTTCATCCATACTATCAATAGTACCATCTCCGTAAACAGCCTGTAACTTTCTGTAGATGTTGAACTGCCTGCACACCGCCTTCGTCAAGAACCTATTATTTGCCTATAATAAAGAAGAGTAGGAAGAGGATTTACTATGGAGGAAGAGCTACACAATCAACATGTGCGATTTGAACAATCTGTGTCAGTAAATATACAATTTCTGCATTACTTTCGGTACAACGTTTGTAGACATTTCCGTATCCCCTCAAACTTTCTTACTAACAGTCATGAGAAACTGAAGTCAACACTGAATGATATGGAGGCATTTGTCAACACACACACACAGACACACACGCGTACGCACGCACAGATTACATAGACACGTGCGCACATACATATGCATACACACATCTATGTACGAAGTCTGATCAAAAAGTATCGGGAATGTTGCTTTGGTAACGGAGCTAAAGTACGCAGAATGAGGCTGCTCGACACAAATTAGCTTTGAATGTTGTAGTGCATGCACACTAAGTTATAATGTTCTCGTTCATTGTCGTTTATAACAGTGCTTGGAAGTAAAGTGAGTTCGTCTCAAAAAGAAGATCGAATTTCAGTTGCGCAGGGTTTCCTTGATTAGGTCGGGTAAAACGAAAACTTTTTGGAAACCGTCATAATAGGTGACAAATCGTGGTTCTATGGTTATGATCTCGAAACTAGTGTTCAGTCTTCGCAGTGGAAAACCCCAACAAGATTTCAAAACGTCAAGGAAATCCCGGAGAATGCGACGCGGTAGCTGCTCGCTTCCCGGAAAGGTGTTCTAGAAACGTTTCAATCAATGGAAACGATGCTTGATAAAGTGTATGGCTTCAGAAATGGACTACTTCGAAGGAGATTAAAAGCCGAACTGATGTATTGTAGTTTTCGTTTTATAACACCCGTACCGATACTTTTTGATCAAACTTCGTATGTATGTATGTATGTATGTATGTATGTATGTATGTATGTATGTATGTATGTATGTATGTATGTGTTTTTCTTCGAGTTTTATTTTTTAAATCTCCTTAAGAGAGATTTCAAGCCGGTTGCTAACAAAGTGACAAAACATTTTGAGTTAAGAGAGTTCTCGGTGTTTGCAAATAAGTGGTTGAGTTAGTGTGTTAATTGAAATGTCGGTGCATACACCCAAGTGTGTGCATCTATTCACATCAGAAACTCAGATGAACAATTTTTAGAATGTTTTACAAATCTTCACTGTGCCATTAATAAACTGGATTTGGAAAATCCGCATCAGTTTCTTTTGCTCTCCAAAAAACCTAGTATTTCTAGGCTTTTGTGTAAATTTTATGGTACATAACTTAATGCACCTATGATGATAGATACAAATGAGAATTTATAGGTACAAGAATTGTAAGTTCCGTATTAATGTTTTTCTTTTCTTGGACTTCTGGTGGTACATTCATATCCGCTGGGTAGCTGACCTCTACAACCGCGTACAACTTTTGTTCGCTGTCCAACAGAACAATAATATCAAGTCTCTTATGCTTGCACCGAATTGATGTTTTTATTGGAGTATTCCACTAGTATTCCTTCTTTTTAAAGATGTGAATACCTGCTGGTTCTGACATACATTTGATGCATACGTCAGGATAATCCTTCCTGCGGTAGTATTGTAAATAGTCTTTGCAACTATATCGTGTCTCGGTGGCAGATAGTATCTAGCAGACATTTTGGGGCAGCTGATGATGATCTTCCACACTGGTATAGCAGAGCCGACGTTCTTTATCACGAGATTTGGTAGTAAGGTGCTGACTACCACTCCTATTTATCAGGTATTAAGTAGCTATCTCATGTTCCTGGACTGTGAAAGCATATCCTTCAAGGTGGGATGTAATGTACTTAACACACGTCCAGGAGAGGCTACTCTTCCTGTCAATGCTGTTGTTACCCTCTAGCTCACGAAATATATACCAATGCATTGCTTTTTGTTCATAGAATGCCTGCTTCTCCTCCAAGCTTTTGTTTAGATGGACCAGTCCAGCCCCCTTTAGGTCGCATGAGACAGATGTATTCTTAGAGTACTTGCTCAGTAGTTCTTCTCCAGCTCTGAAGATTTTGTTGCTCTTACTTTTGAGTATAAATGTAATATGCTCTTTTCTTACTTTGCTGCTCAACAGGTGTTGTCTGAGTGATAACAATGTGACATTCAAAGGCTGTTTGGATTGACCTTATGTCTCTACCGCCATCTCTTCATCTTGCATACGAGTAGTTCTTGTCGGTGTTGCACTTGATGTGGAAGTTTCCAGTGGTAGTCAGCACCGTTCTAGTTTTGATGCTCAAGCTGCACAGCTTGTCAAATTTCCAGTCCAGTATCCTAAATGTTGGTATTAGCACTGGTACAGTAAAAGCATTGTGAGATGTGATCTTGCTAAATGCAGACAGCTCTGTGTCTCTCTTCTCATCCCTATTTTCGACAATCCCCCCACCTCTCTCTCTCTCTCTCTCTCTCTCTCTCTCTCCACTTCCTCTCGATTCACTCGTTATTCTTTCTTTTATACGTTTGTTTTCGTATTTTTCCTTCATACCTACAATTTGTCGTCTTCATTTACGCATTTTCTTCATTTCCTCATAATATTGCTTCCCACAATTTGTATTAGATTTGGCCTCACGTTGAAAGACGTTTATGTTTACGACTATACGTTTGCTTCCTTCGTTTTTTGTACTGTTTCAACCATTTTCCCCCACAACTCGTCTTAATTTATGGTTCGGTCGAAAGATTAATTTTACCCTTTACTGTCTTTATCTAAATTATTTTCCGTTTGTTCGTTTCTCATGTCGTTCATCTGTACTCTAGCACTTACTACGTTACTGAGATTGTCAGATTAAACAATTTTGGAAGGTGTCGAAATTGTAATGATGTCTAGTCAACAGCTAGCAAGAAGTAGAGCATGATTAAGTTAACTTGTGTTCTTATTTTCATTTTCGTATTTCTCGTAAAATGTTTTAGTCATCCCTTTATACCACATTTTCACAGATGTATTTTTCGTCGTACGCACGCACTCAAACACACACACACACACACACACACACACACACACACACCACATCACACACACAACCCTCCACAGACACACATATAAACATTTTTAAGGATTTAAGGATACATACATGTATACATACCTACATACATATGTGTTTTTCCGTGTGTGTTTGTGTGTGTGTGTATATATATATATAGATATATATAGTGTAGGTATCAAGTTAGAGGGGTTTAATACCTCTAAGGGGTAATTAAATCCAGAGTCGCTCCAGGCTATTAGCTGGGTAGGTACAGTCTTTTGTAAGGTTGTATGTTCGGTAGCAAGTAGTTCGGTTGGTAAACCGAAATTTAGATTATATAGGAAAAGAAACTCGTGGTTTTCGTTGGTATGTCTTTCATCAAATAGATAACAAAGAAGGAAGAAGCATAGATGAGGGTACCATATCAGCAAAAACCATGTGTTTCCTATTGTTATTATATCCATTTTCTATTCATATATATATACATATATATTAAGCAGAAAATGGAGAAATCTTGATCAACAACAATTGACTACCATCGAATATTATTTTTTAATACGAAACTTTATCCATCTAACAGCCGTTTCTGCTTCCAATGTCTCACATTATTGCCAAAGAAAATTCTGATAATAATATTCGCCACATTTTATGACACATCCGATCTGGAACATGGAGCTTCATCAGAGTGAAGAAAAATACATAAAAGAAAAGAAAAGAAAAAGAGCCTCAAGAGGTGGAAGGAAGACTTAATATATTTAAATCATTCCATTTTGCAGGGTAACGCTTCAGGCTCGTTTTTTTTTTAATTTTTATTTTATGTATTTTTCTTCACTATGATGAAGCTCCATGTTCCAGATCGGATGTGCTATAAAATATGACGAATATTATCCTCAGAATTTTCTTTGGCAACACTGTATGACATTGGAAGCAGAAACGGCTGTTAGAATGGAATTTTTTTTATTGTAAAATATACTCAACTGTAAGGTAAGACTTTTGTTTTTTGGGTCCAGTAGGGGTTTGTTGTTTGCGGTAATTATTTTTGTACAAGCAAGACGTCTTCACTGGATTCTAAACTCTGGTCAGCCTGCAGTGGAGTGTATAGTTTTTCTCACTTAATAGTGAGAATTATTATTTGGGGGCGTATCCCCGTTTCTAAAACTTGTTCACATTTAGTGAGTAGTGTTTTTCTCATTTAATTTTGAGAATAGTTGGGACGTAATTCTCTTGCAAAATTTGTTCACTTTTTTTGGTGGGGGGTGGATTCAACGTTTACCGATTTTGTGAAAAGCTGTGTTCCAAGTTGTGGCGTTCCAGTTTCAAATTGAAGGCCTGGAGTACCAAGTAGCTAGAGGATTTTTGCTGTGTATTTTTGAACAGTTGCTCTCTTGTCTTCTATTTTTTTATTTTTGACTTTGTTTATTGAACTATTTTCTGTGTTTTGTTCCTTCCTTTTTTTTTGAGACTTTCTTTTTTGATTTCTCTCTTCATTGTTTGAATTTCATTGTGAACTGTTTTTTGGACTTTTAATTTTAAACATGGCAAAGAACATGGACAAAATTGTTGAGTGGGAAATAAGTACCACCCAAACAATGGTTGAAGAACTTCCAAGAGAAGACGGTGGTGTTGAGTACTTACTTCATGTCGCTTGACACCATCGCCATATTTGAGAAGAATATGATTGAAAAAGAATTGGCAGAGTATCTGCCAACTATTAAATACATCTCGGGGGGGGGGGCTCAAGTACGCAACAGTGTGGCTGCTATTTGACTCCCCAGAAGAGGCTCGCAAATTTACGAGCAAGCCCTTGGAGGGCAGAGAAATTTTGTTCCTTCCCACTTATTGTGGGAGGAAGTTTACGAGGGCTTGCCACCCGGAATAGAAACCGAGTGGATAGAGGACACTATCCGCCGGGGTCTGGGTGACAGCGGAGCCAAGCTCCACAATGGGAGAATCTTGCCTGCGCCTGATTGGGAGGAGTCAAAAGGCGTTTTGACTCTATGGACCCAATCTGCCAAAAATCTGGTATTCCCAGATTTTTTTTTTAGAATGGCCGGTTCTAGGTATCCGGTGATGCAAGTGTCACCTGTGCCTGGAACCAGGCCACATTAGAAAGAACTGTCCCCAGGACCAAGGTAAGGTACTGGAGTAGTTAATAAAAATACCGCTCCATGCTCCCTTATTGGAAGGAGAGAAGAAGGCGGTCGAGGAGGTAGACACCACCTCGAAAAAAGGAAAAAAAGGAAGGGTGGGCAACCATTGTTGCCCACCGAAGGATCCGAAGGCTTCGGGAGGGAGGGAAGATCTTCCGGACAAAACGGAAGAACTCCACCATCCCATGGCTCAAGGAAAAAAGAAGAAAAAGAAAAATGGGATATTGCCGGTAGTTTGTGACACACTGCTGGCGTGTCCCGAAGTACCTTCGGTTGGAAGGATGCTAAGGATGATGAATTTGTGATTCTCTTCCCTAAGGGAGGGTCATAGGAAAGCTTCGTTAAGAAGTTTAAAAAAGAGGACGTAGGGAAGGGATTCTATCCTGCACCGAGGTCCCTCACTGGCCTTCCCAGGTGGCTGCAGGGGTCATATGGGAGACCTATTTGTGCAGGGTGATGGACTCCTTCCCCGAGGACACCTTTAGATTTATGTTAAAATGGCCCGACATGGCACCGTCCATGTGTTTGATTGAGGCAAGGAGCCTGGTCGGGCATGAAAGTTTATAATTAGTGCCTCATTTTGTTTTTTGAATTGTGAAGAATGTAAGAGGTTTGTTGCCTCGTGAATGTAATATAAAAGAGCAATGTTTTCGGGTAAGCAGCAATCGACAGGCGTTGCTTGTTACCCTCATTATCATCATTTTCATTTGTCATTTCATTTAACATTATGTCTATGCCCAGCCCGCAGTTTCCCTTCTATGTAAGGCCTTTATGGCCAATATAATGAATAAAAGAAGCTTGCTTCCCAACCACATGGCTCCGGGTTCAATTCCACTGTGTGGCACTTTGGGCAAGTGTCTTCTACTATAGCCTCTATATATATATATACAGACAGACAGACAGACAGACAGACAGACAGACAGACAGACAGACAGACAGACAGACAGATAGATAGATAGATAGATAGATAGATAGATAGATAGATAGATAGATAGATAGATAGATAGATAGATAGATAGATAGATAGATGTACACGTATGTATATATTTAATGTGTGTTTCTTTTTGTGTCTGTGCTTGTATCCCCACCTTCACTTGACAACCGATGTTGGTGAGTTTATGTCCCTACAACTTAGCGGTTCGGCAAAAGAGACTGAAGACACTTATTACAAAGAATAAGCCCTAGGATCGATTTCTTTGACTAAAACCCTTTAAGGTGGTGATCTAGCATGGCCATTCAAAGTAGACCTCACACATGGCTCCAGCAAGATGGGGCAACTTTTCATACCGCAAGGGAAACAATGTAGTTGCTACGGCAGTGCTTTGGAGAGAGAATAATCTCCTGCTACGGCAATGTCAACTGGCCTTCACATTCCCCAGACTTGACTAGCCCGGATTTTTTCTTGTGGGGATATCTGAAAGAGTGGGTTCACGTCATTAAACCGGAGACCCTGGTACAACTGAAAGAGAATTAATAGAGAAATCAGAGAAGTGGGGTCTGAAATTCTTGAGGGTGTTATGATGCACGTTTTGGAAATAGCACGAAGATGAAAACGGCTGCCATTTAAGCGATGTTATTTTTGATATGTGATGTAGTGGTGTTGCAAAATTTGACTTGTGGATATTAATTTCCATTATATCGTTTATGTTGTAACAAAATTTCATGCATTTATTTGTAAAGTTAAGGAAGCTATTAAAAATTGAAACCCATCAGTGACTTTTGGGACACACTGTATAATATGTAATGTGCACACACTTTCCATAAGCTGGTTGCTGCAGTAGTTATCCTGAGATAACGTTTCTTGTGACCTAAACAAAAATACTAAAATGCATCTGACGCTCTCATAGGCCGCTACGAGACCGAATTTTCGTTCTCTCTGATATTTATTGTGCATTTAGCACAAAAAGTTAGTGATAGATGTTACCTATCGACAGTGTGTATACGTTAAATATGATATATAGATGACTATTTTGTGCGTGTGCGCATACGCTGAGCTACACTACCGCGTGGTGACTTCTGAAAACCAATTGTAGATGCTTGCGTGGTTGTTCATGTTCTCCTTGTACTTGTTACTGCTGTTGATGTCATTCATGTTGTTGTTGTAGATGATGTTGTTGCTGCTGCTGTTTGTTTGTTGAGCGAAGCGGTCTTCGTCCCAGAGCTCGCAAGATCGCGCCCTTGTACCGAAACGTGGTCCTTTGCTATTCGTAAGACCCGCAGAAGAGAAAGCAGGTCAAGAAAGAGTGAGAGACAGTTGAAGCGAAAGAATACAACAGGGGTCGCCACTACCCCCTGCCGGAGCCTCGTGGAGCTTTAGGTGTTTTCGCTCAATAAACACACACAACGCCCGGTCTGGGAATCGAAACCGCGATCCTCCGACCGCGAGTCCGCTGCCCTAACCATTGGGCTATTGCGCCTCCACTGCTGCGGCTGTTGCTGTTCTTGTTGTTTATCTCCAGCACTAACCCAGCATTCCTATTATCAAAAATATTCTTGTCACGATCATTCAGTCAGGAATTACGTGTCCCTATAATTTCCTATACACAACGGTTTGGTGAAGATTTAGGTAGATTTCACTATTACGTTTATCAGGTTGGTTTCACTATTACCAGGTCGGGCAAATATGGTAGATCGCAGACTTGGCCTCACAACAACATTCAAAAAATAACGAATCAATGATCCTATCAGCAACAGGCGGCACATATCAAGGGAAACAACTAAATAACACTAAAAGGAGTCAAAGGGAAGCAACTCTAAATGACTGGAGTAATTTCCCTTGCGTTGTTGATTTGCTTATACGTCTGCTTGCGTCTCATTTTTACAACAAATAATACCTTTCTGGTAGGATTTGGTAGTGTTTCCTTCGTTATATTACTACGGCAAGATGTGATTCTGGAGGACATTTGCTGCCAGAATTCTGCTTTCAGCACCTCACAACTTTTATTATTTGAAATTTTCAGAAAATTATTGCGTATTTATGTTCTACACACAGGAATTCATACGATAATAAAAAAAAAATTCTTTTTCAATATTTTAAACCTCCACACCCACCCTCAAATAAATCCTAAAAGTTTCACTCTTTTTTGAATTCTTTATTTTTTAAATCAGAGCTTCAGATACGGACAGTCTGAATTTTTTTGTTTATAATAGCGACAATACATGTCAGAGTGACAAAAAAAAAAATGGGATAAAAAAAAAGAGATATGTATCAGATAATCGTGAAATGTGCTAAAAACAACAGCTAAATCACCTTTCAATTACACAAAATTTCTTTCTTTCATTTTTTTTTGTTTGCATAATTGTATGAATTCCAGTATGTAGAACATAAATACGCAAAAAAAAATCTTCTGATGGGTTATATGGAGTACTTAAACCAGAATTCAGCCAGTTTGCTTTTTTTTTTTTTCGCGTAGATCGCACGAACACATATTTTTTTTTTTTTTTTTTTTTTGCCCACAAGGGGCTAAACATAGAAGGGACAAACAAGGACAGACAAAGAGATTAAGTCGATAACATCGACCCCAGTACATAACTGGTACTTAATTTATCAACCCCGAAAGGACGAAAGGCAAAGTCGACCTCGGCGGAATTTGAACTCAGAACGTAACGACAGACGAAATACCTATTTCTTTACTACCCACAAGGGGCTAAACACAGAGGGGACAAACAAGGACAAGCGGATTAAGTCGATTACATCGACCCCAGTGCGTAACTGGTACTTAATTTATCGACCCCGAAAGGATGAAAGGCAAAGTCGACCTCGGCGGAATTTGAACTCAGAACGTAACGACAGACGAAATACCTATTTCTTTACTACCCACAAGGGGCTAAACACAGAGAGGACAAACAAGGACAGACAAACGGATTAAGTCGATTATATCGACCCCAGTACGTAACTGGTACTTATTTGATCGACCCCGAAAGGATGAAAGGCAAAGTCAACCTCGGCGGAGTTTGAATTCAGAACGTAGCGGCAGACGAAATACCGCAAAGCATTTCGACCGGCGTGCTAACGATTCTGCCAGCTCGCCGCTTTTCGCGCGAACACATAGTCTCTTTTCTTGACTCGGTATGCCTCGGTTTCTAAAATAATATGAAGTTGAACAGTCAGAAGTTCTAATACGTACAGATGTAGAATTAGAAATCTGGTATCAATAATAACTACAGTTGTACAAACAGATTTACTTGTTATATGTAGAGGTGTGCCGTTTGGTATCACTAGCGTAGAAAAAATTTTTTTTTAAAACTCACGTGACGCAGGCGTGGTTGTGGTAGGAAGTTCGTTTCCCACCCACGTGGTTCTGGGTTCAGTCCCACTGCGTGGCACCTTGGGCAAACGTCTTCTATTATAGCCTCGGGCCGATCAAAGCCTTGTGAGTGGATTTGGTAGACAGAAACTGAAAGAAGCCCGTCATGTGTGTGTGTGTATGTTCCTCCACCATCGCTTGAGAACTGATGCTGGTATGTTTACGTCCTCGTAACCTAGCGGTTTGGCAAAAAAAGACCGATAGAATAAATACTAGGCTTACAAAGAATAAGTCTCGGGGTCGATTTGTTCGATTACAAGGCGGTGCTCCAGCATGGCCACATTCAGATGACTGAAACAAGCAAAAGAGTAAAAGAGTGGGAGGGGGGTGTCAAGAAGCTTGCTTCTTAGTCACATGGTTTCGAGATCAGAGCCATTGCGTGGTTCCCTGGGCAGGTGTCATCTACAATAACCTCTGTGCAGGCCAAAATTTTGTGAATGGATTTGTGATACAGAAACTAAAAGGAGCCTGTTGTGTGTGTGTGTGTGTGTGTGTGTGTGTGTGTGTGTACGCGCGCGTATTCATGTGCGTATGTATGTGTGTGTGTCCAGGGGAAGGGGTGACTCCCACCACCATTTGACAGCCGGTGTTGGCTTCTAATACGTTCCCATAACAAAGTGGTTCGGCGAAAAAAACCAATAAGTACCAGGCTTTACAACATGAGTACTGGAGTCAATGTGACTAAACTCTTCAAGGCTGTGCACCAGCATAGCCGCTGTCTAATGACTTGAAATAGGAGGAGAGGAGACCCCCTTCGGTCATGAATAACCACGGGATTGCACCTAGAAAGTTACCCTCCGAGGCACAAGTCAGGGTAAGATTGTTTGTGGAAGGCCAACAGTCGCCCATGCATACTATTCTCCCCTTTCCACACCACTGATGTTATCCAGAGGAAAGGCAAAGGGGCCGATACAGCTTGGCACCAGTGATGTCGCAATTCATTTCTATAGCTGAATTAACTGGAGCAACGTGAAATAAAGTGTCTTGCTCAAGAACACAGCATACAGCCCGGTCCGGGAATCGAACTCACAACCTCACGATCGTAAGCCCTACGCTCTAACCACTGGGTCATGCGCCTTCACTGACTTGAAATAAGAAAAGGTAAAAAGGTAAGAAGTTAAATTCCAACAGAAACTTGATATAGGAGTTGTCTCCCGTCCATCCTATCCTTAATCCCTCTATAAACTCAGTAATATCTTGCAATGTCTATGATAATAGAATAGCAACAGATTGACAGAATGCACTTAGAAACTGACTAGATACTATTCTTTTATTCGTTTCAGTCATTTGACTGCGGCCATGCTGGAACGAATTTGACGGTTGAAAATATATTTACAGCCTCCGAAACTTCTGACCAACGGAACCTCTAACCAACACCAGCAGTAACAACCATGTAAAGTATAAAGTCTGATGAAAGACCACACGTCAACAGTAGGTCCCTTCTATCTACCCATCTATCTACTTATCTAATCTACCTCTCAAAAACCGCTAAACCTCTTAACTTTTAACTTCTGATATTTTGTACTTCTGATCTATCTGTCTGCCTGTCTTTCTGTCTGTCTATCAATCTATCTATCCATCCCCTATCTATCTATCTGTCTATCCACCTACTGCGAGGACTTTTAAACTTTCTAAACTTTTGAAAATTCTGGACCTTTGAACTTTGAAAATTCGGAAAAAAAAAAAGAAAACGCTTCCTGGATTTTCTCAAAGGAGGAATTCCTAAGACCTCACTATTCAGTGTACATACAATTTTTTTTAATATATATTTTTAGTATTTTTTAAAAATATTTCTTCTTGTTTTTCTTTCTTCATTCTTCCTTCTTCAATTTCCCAATTTTCTGTTTTCTCAGTTCTCCATGGTTTTCTCTTCATTGCTCTACTCTACCATCTTTCACTCTTTGCCCTTCGTTTCCCCACTACACTCAAATAAGAAAACTATCCAAAAGAATTGCAGGAGATTCTCAAGTTGTCTGGAGGCCATGGTTGAAGCCAAAGGCGATTTTAATGAAAAAATTTACTCTTAGTATTTCAAGATATTTTTATGTCATTTTGATAAATATATCTGTTAAACTGAGATGTAAGTGTTATTTTCAATTTTGCATAATTTTAATGACAATATATTCACAACACCCTGTATATATATCAGCAACTCAATGAAAATAATCAATGAAAATAGGGCAATAAAGCCACTTCTGTTTAATAGCTCAATATTCTAGAGACAGTAGAAATAGAACCTTAAAAAGTGAAAATAAAACTTGTAGGTCAGAGGTAGACTATCCATGACAAGTTTGCTTCATTTAGCTAGATCTGAGGTTAAAGAATAATGACATCATGGAGAAAGATTAAATAAATTGAGGTTTTTATGTTATTTTGTTAGCTTCACGGGGATGAAATTAATCTTAATGATGACAACAGTGATTGTAGTAACAATGATGAAAATGGCAATTTTGGTGAAGTAATGACAGATGTAATATAAAAATGATGACAAACAAAGAGTGCTTTTTAAAAAATAATTAAAACTAATACTGTTTGTTATTGTTGATTTGACTTTATTTTTTCAAACATTAATATTGATATTAAATACATTAGCATAAAATATATTCCTGTTTCAAAATAAATTGTCTTTTCACATTATATCTTTTACCAAAAGAATGCCATACTGTAGAGGAATTTGAGATTTTGTCATTGGCAGGTGGGTGGGGGTCCAAAAACATAAAAGAAAGTTGTTAACCAGATTAATATAATCTTACTGCACCTCTCAAAGACAGTTTTCTAGAATGTTCTCATTTGTTTTCAGTAGCTCCTGTTTTTATTTTTATTTTTTATTTTCTGGCCATTTTTACATTATTAATGCTATCCTTCACTCAGAGGATTTTAAATGATGGCTTAAATCCTACCAAGAGTTTTCAGAAGCCTTAGAAAACCATTAGGCTAAGCAACCAACAATACTTCATTTCAACCTTCAATATAATTCAAATCCAACCAAGTTGACATTACATTTTATCTTTCAGAAATTAATCAAACTACTACCAGTAATATACTAGATGGAACTAATCAATTTAATTAACTATATTACTCCCTCCACATCTCAACAAAATATTGATTTCTTATTAAAGCACATAACAATTTTTGAAGAGAGGGAGTGAGCAAATTTCATTGGTTCAAGACTTGACTGGTTCTTTATTTTCTTGACCCCAGGAGAATGAAGGTTAGGAAGAGATCAATTCCATGGGTTATATACTAATTTTATAGAATGTTGGCTTTACAAATTTCTCAAAAGAAATTGCTGGTTTGGGGATAAAATCCAGGAGAAAATTATTTTCTGGTTTGCTGTTTAAACTGAAATACAGATGTTGCTCTATAAAACTAGGATACAGGAAATAGGAACAAAAGTTGAAATATAAGAATAAACTCTTGATCAGGGGTATATATTCTGATTGTGTTAGGTTTCTGCTGCCAACGATAGTAATCCTTCAGAAATATTAAGCTCACTGTATAATATAACTATGAATCATAATGGGAAACTAATTTTTTGTCCCCTGTTATGAACTATTGTTGCAGTTATACTAAAATACCATTGTACAGTCCAGTTGACTGTACCACTGGCAGCTAATAAGATAAAGGTAGATTGGCACTAAAGAGTGAATAACAGTCCCCCTATAATACATCATGTATTTGTTAAGCAGCTTGTATATATATATATATATATATATTAAAAATTCATTAACTGAAACTGATTTTTATTCATTTTTACATTCAAATTTCTATGCCAATATGGATTAAATTAATATATTATTGAGGTATTGTTTTGCAGCTTAATGCCCTTCATGTCACTATACTTTCTTTCAAACTGTTGTTGCAATATCATAAAATAATGAGGTCATAATTTGTTTTCAAATCTGATCAGAAAGTTAACACAATGGCAATAACTCAATGATAATAACCACATGTCACTGGAGGTGGTCAAATGATTTTCGAAGAGATCTCATGGATTTCTCTCTCTTACTAAAGAGTACAGAGCAGATGGAAAGGAACATAAACATTTTCTGTGATTCCAACAAAAAACAGGTAAAAAATGATTTTTGATGTTTTGAAATTATTCGCTTATTCTCCGAAGAAAATATGAAACATAAAAATATATTGGTAAACCAAAGATTTCTAAACATTTTGAACATTAATTTTGTAACTAAAATATATTTGATTTGTTAATTATTGAATTTTTAATTATCACGTATTTACACTGTAAATATCATTTAGAATTTGTTATTTATTTTATATACATATACATATGTATTATATCTTACATCTTGGTGAAGAACATTAGCAATGGTTATAGGATTCCAGTGAACCAGTGATTGATCCATTTAAATCATTCCACTAGTTCACTGCATAAAATTGAGACTGGCAAGGAAGTGTGAGTGTAACTTATATGGTATAAAAATATTGTAAAGTATTTTTATTTGAATGCTCTGGTTGGGTGATTTCCTTAGTATGTTAACATTTTTCACCACATACATCAACAAAAAGATAATATATACATTTATTGCAAAACCTGACTTTAGTGCCTCATAGTGGTGCAACAATGACAATGGTTGTTTGGTAGCTGTTGTAGCAGGGCGTATGTACTGCAGATCCAGCAACACTATAAAGGTACCAGAGTACTGACCCTATGGAAAGACTGTCTCATTGAAGTGGACACATAATCTGTTCACTAGAGGCCGGAAGCTAGTTATACTATGGAGGTAATCATGGTCTGCCTACCTAACCAGTGGGGTAGCATCACTTGAAATCTATTCAATGTGAACAAATGAGCCTCAGTATTCAGTGGGTCAATTGGAGTGGAAGAGAACGGTAGTAGAAAACTTTGTCCTATGCTTCAATTGCTATCTTACAGTGGAGAAAATAATCCTGCTGTGGAAGGAGTTGAATATCATCATAAGAAGATCTAAGAAATTATCACCCCATATATCTGTTGTCTCCTCAATAAGCTGTTTACAAAGGTCATGGTCACCACACTACTGAAATATCTCTATGGCCAAGCTAAGGGAGCAAGTAGGTTTCCATAAGCACTACAGTATGATAGTCACATTTCCCCAAGCAAAAGGATACAAGCTGCCTCTGTGCATCACTTTCATCAACTAAAAAAAAGGCCTTTGACATGTTGAGATAAACAAAGTGCTGCTATCTCTGGATATTCAAGAAGTCAAGGTGTAATACAAACTACTCAGGGATGCAAACACTGGGTGCACCATCAACATAGCTCTGCTATTGCCACCAGTAAGATTTCCATTTGAGAAAGACATCAAACAAGGAGATACCATCACTGCAAAGTTCTTTACATGTCTAGAAATGGTCATCAAAGACATTGACAGGACAGGTAGCTTGAACATCAATGGCAAGCTACTAACACATCTCCAATTCACAAATGACATCAGATTCATCACCAAACCCACAGATCAGCTACAGACCATGTAGATAGAGCTGGACACCCACAGCTAAGCAGTAAGCCTTTAAATGAACCACATGAAAGCAATATACATGCAGTTCGAAAATATAGCACAAGGACAAATAAAGGTGGAGAGCAATCAAATCAAGAATGTTAAGAAGTGCACCTAATTTGGGCACATCGTGAATATGCAGTGAGACATGAACACTGAAATCTGGTGAAATTTTATCGAGAATGAGGGCAGGATAGAATACATTTGCCTGGAAAGACCCTACATGCCAGGCTCTTCAACAGCATTGTCCTACCTGCCATCTCATATGCAAGTGACATATGGGCTACAGTGAAGAGGGGAGAATATTGATTGATTGTGACACAAAGGGCCATGGAAAGACTTATGCAAGGAATATTACTGCAAGAGCATATCTGAAATGCCATAACTTATGAACAGAGCAGCGTGATTGATGTAATCACAAAATACTGAAAACACAAGGGCTGCTGGGGTTATGTATGTTGCAAGGTTCACAGACAACAAATAGACTTGAGTCATTGCCATGTAGTTTCCAAGAGATCAGAAAAGGGCACTTCGAAGACCCCCACAAGAAGATTATTTAGTTAAACAATTTGGGCCAAGGTGGAAAAGAAGGGTTCATTTGAGAAAGAATTGGAAATACATTGTGACTAGTGGTGTTTCACTGGTTTCCACATAACATCTATCAAACAGATTATGCCCACAAGATATTAGCCAGCTTAAGGCTACAGTAGAAGATAAATATAATAAATACACAAAATGCACCAATGGAAGTAAGTTAAATAGGCTAAAAGCATCACTTTTGATAATTAAGTTAAAGAATGACAAACACAAAATTGAAATTTACCACTCAGAAAAAAAGAAAAACTAGCAGCAATTGTTAATGCTTCCTAAGCATAAGTGTACATAATTTAAAGAAAATTATGATATAATTTACCAAAGTTAATTTACATGCTTGATGGGTAGTGGTGTAGGGACTGATCTTCATAGGTAAGGGCATGTTCAGTATATTAGGCATTGTGGTACAATCTACTCAAAATTGCTTGATTGATTGGTTGTCATAGAATTTTACACATAGAAAGAGCAGTTAGAATGAATTTTTAGCCAGTGTAATTTTCATGATTATAAAATAAGATTATCTAAGGATATATGGCAGAAGATATTTGCCCAAGGTGCTACACAACAGAATTGAACTCTGACCATTTGACTGGGAAACAAACCTCTTAACTACCACAGTCATGTTTACATATTCGATCAACTATTATTTGTTTACTTTATTTTGTTTATTCCAGAGTGTTTTGTTTGTTTCTTTTACTTTTGTTTTATGTTTTCAAAGTCATTAATCCTAGATTTTTGGTAAATCATGTACTCTTACATTCTAAACAAATCTTTGTACCTGGTTTTCAGATTAACTTTTTTCTCATAACTTACCATCATCAAGGATTCGAAGACCCGACAAATGAAGTGAGTTCATGCTCGCAGGACAGCCTGCTGCGCTGACCTTGGATCGTAGAGTGACCCGCTGTTCTTGAGGAGACCTGTTGAGTCAAGTTCTTCTACATCAAAAATTCGAATGGTAATTGTAGTTAAGACACCAGTGCTGGTGACACGTAAAAGCACCGTTCGAGCATGGCCGTTACTAGCATCGCCTGACTGGCATCCGTGTCGGTGACATGTAAAAGCACCAACCAATCGTGGCAGTTTGCCAGCCTGCACTGGCTCCTGTGCCGGTGGCACGTAAAAAAACACCCACTACACTTATGGAGTGGTTGGCGTTAGAAAGGGCATCCAGCTGTAGAAACACTGCCAAATCAGACTGGAGCCTGGTGCAGCCTCCATGGCTTACCAGACCCCAGTCGAACCGTCCAACCCATGCTAGCATGGAAAACGGACATTAAATGATGATGATGATGATGATGATGAAACAGTGCAATTATTTACTCAAGACCAGCACCAGCACCAGATTCTTCGAATACTTAAGCCTCACCATTGTCCATGGTAATATCAAGAGCATGTTGGCTTGCTTCAATGGGTTCCACCGAGCTTGTGCTGTGCAACCAATTGAAGCACTTGGTGTTGAATTTATGTTTTTTTTCCTTTCTTCCCCTTTTTCCTCTTTTTTCTTTCTTTCTTTCTTCACTCATGTTTGTGTTTTCTTGGATTTGTATTTTAATGTGGTTTTGTATTATATTTGTAATTATTAAACTAAATCTTCAATAAATAAAATATGTATTGCTTACATCTTAAAAAGAAAAACTATAACCATTCATTAGTATAAACAAGGTCATGAGTACAAATTAAAGTACAGGCATTGTGTTTTGTTCCGTGTTCTCTAAAGGAGCCAGGTAGTTCATCATTCTCAGTCTACCTGGCTGACACACAAGGTTCACAATTTTTTTCACAGCTTACTGGTTAGTAGAAGCAAAACAATGTAAAATTATAATTGCCCCAGTAGTAAATAAATGCCCAAAATTCTTACCAGAATTCTTACATGGAAATGTTAATATAATCTATAAAAAAATACAATATTCTAACAGATTCTCACTCTTTCATTCAACTTCTCCCCGCCTTATCTCTCACTCTCTCTCTTTCTCTTCTCTCTCTCTCTCTCTCTCTCTCTCTCTCTCTCTCTCTCACACACACAAAATTTCCTTTGTCACTGTCTTTCATTCAATTAGATGTTTCTTCTTAAACTCACTAATCAGCCCCCTCCATTCACCATTTAACCAATTCTCAAGTCGTCTCTTGCTTTCAGGAAATGTCATCTTATTGTTGTGGCAGGCATTGAACAGAATATGTTTCCATGATGGATGTTTCATTGCACCTGAAACAGAGAGTAGTAGTAGTAGTAGTAGTAGTGCCATAATTATTGACATCATTACATATTACCATCATCAAATAGTCATGACCATTATCATTATCATCATCACCATACCAAACAGCTATTCCCCAATGTTATTATCATCTTCATCATCAATATCATCACCATCATCACTGCCAACTCCTTCCACTTCACTGGGTCATGATCCATCTACATCCAAGCAAGAGGAAGAATTGGGGAAAAATGAAGTAATGACACTGATGATGATGATGACGATAACACTGATGATGAGGGGGAGGGAGTGTGGTTACGGTGTGAGTGGAATGACAGTAATGACAATGATGTTGATAAGGACATTAGTAATTGCTGTTAGTCTTTTAGATGATCCATCTTAGTGGCATAAACAACATAGTCTATCAACAAGCAGGTACTAACTAATATTTCAGTGAGAAGAAAATAGGCAGGACTCACCTCTTACATGTGGTCTGTCATCAATAAGAAGATGACCATTGATCACTGTTTTGTCTGCGGTTATTATTACTTTACTTGACCAGTCACTACCAAAGTGATTTTCAACCCATTCATACTGGAAATAAATATAGACAATAATAATCATAATAATAATAATTATAATAATAATCTGCTGTGTCTGGGGAGAGTCATTCTCTTTTAGTGCCTTATTATTTAACACACTCACTGGTAAAATTTCCACTTCTTTCTTTTTTTTTTCTTTTCTAGAAAATAAAAAATAAGAAATAAGTGCAAATTTTACCGGTGAGTGTGTTAAAAAATAAGGCACTAAAAGAGAATGACTCTCCCCAGACACCACAGAATATGCTTCAACACATGACCTCATATAAATAATCTTGCAAACCAAATCCAAAAACGAAATATAATAATAATAATAATAATAATAATATTAAATACAAAGGTTATAGTCAATGAAGAGAGTAGACGTGATACCAATAGTAATTAGCGCACTTGGAAATATCAGTACTCAGCTAACAACATAGCTCAAAAAGGTTGGTACAAATGCAAAGGTAGAACACCTACAAAAACCAGTATTGCTTGGAACTACAAGAATTCTTCACAGGATACTTGAGGCATGATCAGTAAACAAGTGTCACTTTAGTCTGCTGGCTGTGGACTGCTGACTCATTCCATCATACCCAACAAAATAAGCTGAGAGTTTTCATCAAATAATAATAAAAGTAATAATGGTTTCAAATTTTGGCACAAATCCAGCAAGTTCAGGGGAGGGGGTAAGTTGATTACATCAACTCCAGTACTCAACTGGTACTTATTTTATCAAAGCTGAGAGGATGAAAGGCAAAGCTGCCCTTAATGGAATTTGAACTTAGAATGTAAGGCCACAAGAAATGCTGCTAAGCATTTTGTCCATCATGTTAATGATTCTGCCATCTTACTGGCTTCATAATAATACTAATGATTTTGAATTTTGGTACAAGACTAACAATTTTAAGGGAAAGAGTAGATCAACTGCATCAATTGTAGTACTCAACAGGTACTAAATTTATCAACCCAAGAAGGATAAAAAAGCAAAGTTAACTTTAGTAGAATTTGAACCCAAAACAAAGAGCTGGAAGAAATGCTGCAAAATATTTTGTCCAACTCATTAATGATCCTACCAGTTCACCACCTTAACAGCAACAACAGCAGTAGTGCAGCTCCAGGCATCATCTTGTTACTACTGTGTAAAAAAGTTGAGTGGAAAAAGGAGATCAAAACAATAGTAATCAAATGTTATCCAAGAAATGAATCAAGTGAGAATTCCAGAAAAGAATGCTGGCTATCCAGAATGATATGAGAGTATTAAACTCAGTAGAAGCTAGGTATTGTGAATCAGGAATGAAAAATATTTTCCTTAAAAATTCAAGGCATACAGAGAAAGATCAATCTAAAATTGTAATACTCAGGATATTAAAACCGAGCAAATGGCAGTAACTCTTCTGAGAATCAGGAGAATGTGACCCTCATAGACAGCCAAGAAAATATATTTGCAGTTGAAACAAGGGCAAAAATCCAACATATACAAAAAGAGGAAATTTTATGTTGAGGTAGAAACTGAAGGAAGTGAGGCCCTAGAATCAGTTAATTTGAGGTTAAGGGAAAAAAAACAAAAGCAGTATGGTTGGTAAGATTGCTAATAAAACACATTAAATATACAATTACATTGATATTAGCAGGTACTAATATAACTGCAAGATTGTTAGATGAAGAAAAGGACAAAAGAAGAACTAGCAAACACCTTGGTGGAAAAAGCAGTGGTCTAAGGAAAGATATAAGTATACCAGACCGGTGGAAGAGAAGAGATTAACCCTTTAGTGTTTAAACTGGCTGTATCCGGCCCAAATATTCTACACATTTTATGCTCAAACTGGCCAGAATATGCATCTCACACCTACCCTGCAATGTCACTCTAAAAATAAGCAATTACATCTTTCCTATCTTGAAGGTACAAAATAATATCAGATAATTTTTTTTTAAATGTGAATAAATAAGGATTACTTTTGACAAATTAATCTAAATGCTAAAGGGTTAAAGAGAAGAGAGCAAAGGTAGATTAGAGGAAATGTATCATGTAAGGAAAAATCTTTAAAAGATGGAAAAACTGAAGCAGAAGGTAAAGTCAAAAACTGTACAAATCAGAAAGAATAATGAAACAAACAGCCAATATAAGCAAAATCAACTATTTCAATCAAACCATACATACCTATTGGATCTTCTTGAAGAAAAAAAAGAAGAGAAATTACAGTATAAGATCAGATGCTGCAGAAAGCAAGCTGTTTAGAGGAGAAATTTATTTTTAAAAATCTGCCAAACACAATGGACAAAACAAGTGGAAAATTACACTGAAAATGTTGAGAAGTAGAAAGATGTTATCCTCATAAAAGCAAATATTCAAAAGTAATTAGGAAAAGGAAGGAAAGTTGAAAGCAGCAGGACTAGAACTGGCCATGGTTCTGGCTGAAGGGATTTACAAACTACTATGAAACCATAGTAATACAACTAAATGAGACTGATATTGCCCAAAACTGACAGGCAAATTGAAAGGAATCTGACCAGTTATGTGGAAATTCTTAAAAGGGGTAATTACAGAAGTGTACCAACACTTCTATGAGAAACACCTAGTGTCTGATGA
Organism: Octopus sinensis; assembly: GCF_006345805.1. Taxonomy (NCBI): domain Eukaryota; kingdom Metazoa; phylum Mollusca; class Cephalopoda; order Octopoda; family Octopodidae; genus Octopus; species Octopus sinensis. Next base: position 72,744,810 of record NC_043003.1, on the reverse strand, counting down.
ACAGAAAGTAAGAGAGTGAAGGACCAATTAAAGATGAAAATACAAAATTATTAAATACAGATGAAACAAACATTTGGGAATATCAGGAGAATATAAAAAATCAAAAGTATAGAAGAGAAGGAAACTCGTTTAAAAATGGAGAAGACTCTGAAATCCAAACTGAATTCAGAAAACATCATACAAACAATTAACCTGAAGGCAGTATACCTAATGAGGTATGGAGCAAAAGTTATTGAATGGAGACAGGAAGAACAGAAGGACACTGACAGAAACCTGAAGAAATAGTTCACAATGCACAGTGGCATGCATTTCCAATCTGATGTGGGCCAATTATACTGGAAAAGAGCAGAAAAAGGAAGCAAGTTAACAAGTGTCAAAGAGAAACGGAAGACAAATTTAGGCTCTCATCAAGAAGAAAATGAACACTTCTTGAGGAGGTAATAAATTAAGGAAGTAATAAATGCATATGGAATATGCAAAACCCACAAAGAGAACCCAGGATGAAAGAAAGAGTGAGAACAGAACAGGATACTTGCCGTAGAAGAGATATATGACTGCTCATATTATAGAAGTGTGGTGGGAGTGGAACTAGAAGGAGAGATAAAACAATGTTGAAGAAGTATCAGGGTGGACTCCAAAGGCACAAGAGAGTGAACAGAAGTGAGTGGTGACAAGACAGAGAAAGAGGGGTGGGTAGAGACTGCAAGATCGTAGGAGGCAAATGAATGATGGTTAGAGATGGGGAATGGGTAAGAGGGTGAATGTAATGAAGGACATTACCTGGGGAATGGTTGGTGATAAATAGACAGGTAGAAGGTAAAGAAGAATAAGTGATGTCTGTAGAAAATGGGTAGGGTTGCAGGAATAATCAATGATACATGAAATGGGAAGGCAGGGGATAATATGTGATAACTGATAGCACAGAAGGAGGGGGTAAGAGCAGCAGAACAGTGATAATACAGTACACAGGGGAAGAATGAGAGAGTGGGAGATGATGTGTGTGTGCAGATACATTGCACATGGGTGAAGGAAGAGATTGATGAAGTGTGTGGGAAGAATGTGATGAATGGTGGTTGAGAAGGAGAGATGATTGAGTAGTGCAGAAGTGTGATCAGTGTAAAATGTGAGAGGAGAGGGACGATATCAAGAATCAAGGATGGATGATGTGTGAAGTGATTCCAGAAAGTGAGAAAGATAACTCATATCACAGAAAAAGATGACGAAATATGCAGTTTTGCTCTCATTCAATTACAGAAGCAGAATACAGCAGTTATCAACATAATCTGGTTAGCTTCAAACCCAGGCAAGGTAACATTTAAAAGTGAAATATATTGATAAAAAAAAAAAAAACCTATTTAGAGAGAAAATAAAAATAGAAAATTACTTAATATTAGCAAAACTGGCAGCTTCACTCATTTTAGAAGTATTTATGGAAACCATACATTTAATGAGATTATAAGATAAGAAATATAAAAACAGATGTAGTATACTACATTTCAAATATTTGAAGACCCTCAAAAAAAAAGATACTTACATCCCTCTAAAAGTAATGCCTTGCATCCCTTAACATGAAATATCAATATTACTATACTGGTGTGGTAAGTTGGCAGAATCAAAAGCATGCTGGGCAAAATGCATAGCAACACTTCGTCCATCTTTACATTTTGAGTTCAAATTCTGCTGGGGTCAGCTTTTGCCTTTCATCCTTTTGGGGGTTGATAAAATAAGTACCAGTTAAACACTGGAAAGGGAGGGGTGGGTGGGGTGATGTAATCAACTTATCCATTCACCTGTAATTACTGGTCTTGTGCCAAAATTTGAAACTAATATTACTATATATATATATATGTGTGTGTATATGTATATATATATATATATATATATATATATGTATATGTGTGTGTGTGTGTGTGTGTGTATATATATATATATATATATATATATATGTGTGTGTTGTGTGTGTGTGTATATATATATATATATATATGTGTGTGTGTGTGTGTGTGTATATAAGATACCTGAACAATAGGATATTTGACTCGCTAGAAAGAGCAGTTAAAACTCCAAGTCAGATATCCTATTCTTCAGGTATCTCTTTTGTGTCTGAACGTACACTGTATTCTTCTTTGAATAATATATAGTCTATTGACTAATTTTTTCTTTCTTGCTAGACCACTGAGGCAGATTTTATCTGCCTCCCTTTGTTTGTTATAGAAATCTACAAAATAGGATTTCTTCAATTACAATTTACCTAGCATTTTTAAGAGTAGAATGCATCGGGTCGTGCCAGGTCCAGTTTTTAAAATTTAAACTCCAATTAAGCAAAATTTACAGAAAACTCACATTCTGGTGTGTATGTCAAATGCTTTTCTTAGTGTGGTTTACAGCACACGCACATGCACACACACAGTGTGCAACGAATAAAGTGAAAGTAATTCACTGTGTGTGTGTTGACAGGTAGACAATAGAATGCGATGGCGATGGCGATATAATATTTGTTTCTGTCTATGACGCTGATAAAAGCATTGATGTACATGTGTGCGTGCGTGAGTGTGTGTGTGTGTGTCATCCCTCACACACACGCATACACATACATATATGACAGTGACAAACAAACGTTTCAAACAACTACATACAAACACGTGTGTGTTTGTTATTAGTAAAAAAGGCGCCAAAACACAACTCACTTATCATTCCAACACATTTGCAAAGACACACGGACGGTCGAATTGCTATAACAATACAGAAAAGGTAAATTGGTTTTTATTTTACTCTGTATATATTTTATTATATAATATAGATATATGTATATATAATTGCAGTATGAAACAGTGTTTATGTATAAACAGACGACACTTATATATAGTTATTAATAAATGTATGCATCCGTTTAACCCTTTCGTTACCAAACCGCCTGAAAAAAATTTGGTTAATGTGACCAAGCCGCCCGAATTTACCTATTCATATTTAAATGAGAATATCAGAGTAAATCTCTTTAGAACATTCGTGAAAACACGTATTATACTTCGTAAACAGTTCAACTACAGTTTTGTACAAAAATCGAAGTGTAATTTTAATTCCGTGAATTATGGGAGATTTTTTTCCGAAATTTGTTCCTATTGTGTTTTCAAAATTTGTAATTCTGACAAAAAATGGATACGAATTTCATTATATCAAGCAGCGAGTCAGAATTCGAAGGATTTTCTACTGAAGATCTTCATAAATCTAACTCTATGACTGAAAAAAAAAGTATGTGGTATTTGATAATGAATCTGATGTTTCATTTTCCGAAAGTGAAAACAGTGAATCCGAGATCTCCGACAGCGATAAAGAAAATGCTTTGGCACCTGAATGGAGTGAAAATTTAAAAACTGTTTCTTTCGGTGATTTTTCTGAAGAAACTGGACCAAGCCACAGACTTTCCCAGAAGCGTAAAGCCTTAAACTATTTCTTTTTACTTTTTCGAATGAGCCCATTTGAAATCATTACGGCGGAAACGAACTGTTACGCTAAACGTAAACAAAGCGAAAGAAACGATAGTTTGTTATTTCCCACAACCTTAAATGAAATTAAGGCCTATTTTGCCATAAATATTATTATGGGTATTAGAAAGTTACCCAGAATAACAAATTCTATCGTAAAATTTTGTTGTATACCCAATTGAATATTAGCTAATAACCCATTTTCTATAGCGATGTTTGAACAAAATTTTAATAATTTTATATATTGTTGAATTTACCTGTATCTACCTGCAATTAGAGTCACTTTGTGACAAAAATTATAGTATAGAATTAGTTGAGAACATTTCACTAAATTATCTTCCAAAAATCAGATTAATATATTCATAAATAAAAAAGTATAGTTGTTTAATGAAACCAGACTAAATTTATGATTACGTTAGAAATTAATTGAAACACATAAGGGGTGTATTTTGGTCAGAAATATAGTAACGAAAGGGTTAAGAAAAACCAAAAATATTTATTCTTTGTAAATGTTGTGTTCAAAATAACATTTTCTTTTAAGAATGTGTATATAACAAAGTATGTGTATATAACTACGTGGCTTATATCTTTATATATAAAAGTGAAGTGGTGTGTCTGTCTCCTACGATTTAGATTCGTAACTACTCCCACATTTTGCGGTGCAGTTTAACCAAAAGCGGGTATCTTATAGTCGTGTTTCATATCGAGCCCTTTGGGTATTAGCGCGCGTCTACGATGAGTCTACGATTTAAAAAAAATTTACCATCATATTTTTCCATTTTAATGCATATTTTTCGTTATTATATAAGGGAAGTAACTCTCTAAAAATATCTACGATGTGTCAACGATTTAAAAAAAAATTACCTTAATTTTTTTTCAATTTTTTATGCATTTTTTTGCTATAACTCTCTAAAAATGCTTATATAGTTATTTCCCTTACAAACCCGAGCAACACCGGGCGATACTGCTAGTATATATATAAAGGTGGTGAGCTGGCAAAATTAGTAGCATGCCAGACAAAATGCTTTGCAACATTTTGTTTGCCTATGCTTTCTGAGTTCAAGTTCCACTTTGCCATTCATCCTTTCAGGATTGTAGAAATAAGTATCAGTTCAGCACTGGGCTCGGTGTAATCAAATAGCATTTTCCCACAAAATTTTAGACCTTGTGCCTATAGTAGAAAAGATTATAATATTACAGTTGTTGTTGTTGTTTAATTCCAGGTCAGTAGCGAGTGAGCCGACATGATCAATTCTAGCTTTGACCAGCCCATTTTTATATAGGAGATATCTAGGACTGAATTGTATAATGTGTCCTTTCCTTCCATAAGAAAATAGCGATGTAATTTGAAGGAATTTAGCTGCTATTTTTGGCAGATTGAGCGACCACGTAAATTTCCTTCATTGGCATGGATTTTATACACAAGTTGGTGATATACAAATTAGTTTCAACAGCAATAATTTTTTTATGGAAAGATAAAAATAAGGTTAATTAGAATTATTCCTGTTACATAATCAGATTATAGGAGAACTAATGAAGACTCAAGTCTCTGTGCAGTGTCAAATCAGCCAATCAGAGACCTTTCTTTACGATTACATTCATGTGATGGTGAATTCAGTTCTGCAAGCTAACAAATCTCAGAATAATCCAGTAACCTTCATTACCCTACAGTACATATTTACAGCACACAGACACAAACGCACACACACACACACACACACACACAGACACACACACACATATATACATATATATATATATATATATATATACACACATACATATATATATATATATATATAAGTATAATTTTAATCCAAACGGGAAAACAAAAAAACAACAACAGTGGAACAATTACAGTATTATTATTAATAGGCGCTCAGGAAATATGGAAGCAGGAAGGTATGACGTTTCGGGCGGAGCTCTTCGTCGGAAACATAAAGAAGGAAGAGAGAGGAAAGAAAGATCCCAAAGTGGGCAACAGGAGATGGAGAAAAAAACGACTGGTGTTTACGAAGTACACATGGTTTAAATTAAAAGGCGGAAGTTTACGATAACAGAGGAAAGTAGGTTTAAAGCAAAAAGAGTGTGAGGTAGGGCGAGACTGTTTTTTCTGTGTTCCTTTCTGTAGAAGAGCGTAGGCTCGAAACATAAAAGACTTTTTCTATTCCTGAGCATCATACTAATACATCTGTTGTTTTGTAAAACCACTTGTCTTCATCTTTTGTTTTTTTTTCCATAAACTTCCCTAATATACATATACACCAACACACACACATATATATATATATATATATATATACATATATGTGTGTGTATGTAGGTGTGTAGGCGTGTGTGTATAGGTGTATGTATGTATGGTGTGTCCGTGTATGTGTGTGTATGTATCAGAATGTGTGTGTATGTGGATGTGTGCGTGTGTGTATGGTGTGTGAGGCGAGATAAAAAACAAAAATATATGTATGTGTTAGTGTGTGCGTCTGTGTGTAGGCGTGGTGAGGTAGGGCGAGACAGTAGTAGGCATAGCAGACAGTGGTCAGTGGTAAGAAAATGAAGGAAGGAGGAAGGGAGGGAGGGGAAGGGGTGGGGGCGTATGTAGCGTGCCAGCGTGTGTTGAGTAGTAGTGTGTGTGTGTGTCCAGTGTCGTGGTAGTATTAATGGCAAGTAGATTTGAATGTGTGTAGAGTAATGATATATTAAGCAATGTTGTGTGTGAGTGGGTGTGTGTATGTGTGCGCGTGTGGGTAACAAAAAGGGGGTGGTTTAAGAAAAAGGAACCAGCTGAGGGGAAAGATGGAAGATTGGGTCCCGCGGAGACGGGCGTGGGAGAACCCAACGACAGGCGACGGTCCCAGGAACGAGCGAGGTCCTGCAGCGCGTATGCGTGCGGAACCGGCGCAAGCGCGTGTGTGCGCGCGCCTGCGAGTATGCGCGTAAGTATGGTGTGTGTGGATGTGTGAGTGTGTCTGTGTGTATGTCTGGGTGTCAGTGTGTCCGTTGAATGTGTGAGTATGTGTGTATATAGTGTGTGCATAGATGTATGTCCGTGTGTGTGTGTGTGTATGTGTATGAGTGTGTATGCATGTAGTACGTGTGGGTGTGTGGAAGTGTGTGTATGTGCAGTGTGTGCGCGTACATACGGTGTTTGAGTGAGTGTGTGTGTGTGTATGTATGTGTGAGTGTGTATGTGTGTGTAGGATGCATGTATGTGTATGGGTGTATGTATGTGTGTGTGTATGTATGTATGTGTACGTGCGTGTGTGTGTGTGTATGCGTGTAGGTGTGCGCGTGTGCATGCATGCATGCATGTGCGTATGTGTGTGTGTGTGCATGTGTGTGGGTATATATGTATGTGCGTATATGTGTGTGTATGTGCGTACATGTGTGTGTGTATGCATGTGTGTGTATGTAGGTGTGTAGGCGTGTGTGTATAGGTGTATGTATGTATGGGTGTGTCCGTGTATGTGTGTGTATGTATGTGTGTGTATGTAGGTGTGTGGGCGTGTGTATATAGGTGTATGTATGTATGTCTGGGTGTGTCCGTGCATGTTTGTGTGTGTGTGTGTATGCATGTGTATGTAGGTGTGTGTGTACGTGTGTAATGTATGTGTGTATGCGTGTGTGTGCGTGTGTATGCGTGCGTGTGTGTATGTAGGTGCGTATGTATGTGTGTGGGAGTGTAGGTGTGTGTGTGCGTGTGCGTGTTTATGTTGGTGTGTGCGTATGTGAGTGTGAGTGTATGGGTGTTTGTCATGCATGTGTGCGTGCGTGCAGGCGAGTGTGTGTGTAAGTATGTGTTGTGTGTATGGTGTAGTGTGTATGTGTTTGTCTGTGTGTATGTATGTGCGTATAGGAGTATGTAGGTATGTGTGTGTATGTGTATGGGTGTATGTATGATGTGTGTGTGTGTGCATGTGTATAAGTATATGTGTGTGTGCGTATGGGTGTGTATGTGGTGTGTGTGTGGTATGTATGTGTGTAGGCGTGTGTGTGTAGATGTATGTATGTATGGGTGTTGTCTGTGTGTGTTTGTGTGTGTGTGTCTGAGTGAGGGTATGGCTGTGTAGGTGTGTGGTTGTATGAATGTAAGTGTGTGTGTGTACAAGTGTAATGTATGTATAAGTATTATATATATATATATATATATATATATATATATATATATATATGTATATATATATATATACACACACATACTATATATATATTACACACATACGTACGTACATACATACATACATATATATATTACACACATATACACTACACACATTTTTTTCTCTCCTTGTTTTTTCTGTGTTCCTTTCTGTAGAAGAGCGTAGGCTCGAAAATAAAAGACTTTTTCTATTCCTGAGCATCATACTAATACATCTGTTTTGTTTTGTACACCACTTGTCTTCATCTTTTGTTTTTTCCATAAACTCTCCCTATATATACATATACACACCACACCCACACACAAATATTATATATATATATATATATATATATATATTATATATATATATATATACTATATATATATATATCAAATCAGTCAGTTGTTCATAAGTAAAAATAAAAAAAGCACACTCTAAAACTTTTTTTTGAGTAGTAATATTTTATGTAGTCATTGGTTGTGGCCAGTCAGAAATTTACTACTGGTTTCATGTCTATTACTCTTCTCAGTAATATAAGCAAGTCACAAGACCTGCTGACAGAGGCACATAACCTCTTTACCAATGGAGGTAAAAATACAGGCTGCTCCAGGAGCTTCCATTTAGTCCTGTATGGTGTTCCTTCTTTTAAATGCCATATGTAGTTAACCAAAAACATAACATTGCACCTCTCTGGAATCCTAAAAGAGGATCTGTAATTATTTAGTTCTAGCTTAAAAGGTTCTTCCATTTCATATATGCATTCTTATACTGTTGGTGCTGCCATTGCTGTTGTTGTTTTTGTTGCAGCAACATCAACAAAAGTAGTACCAACAACATGTCTGGCAGTATCAGCAGCAAGTTGATGTGTGTCACTTAAAGAAAATACAGTATTTGCAAGTGGAGAGAGAGCTTTCATCACTAGCTTGTGATTGTCTCACACTGAGGACAGATGACATCCAGAAACCTAGGTCTGTGAGTATTATATAAGGCTAGAGATGGGAGCAATGACCTCCCTTGCAAATACAATATACAGACACAAACTGTGTTGATAGCCAGCTGGAAGAGATTTTTTTTCTGGGGTTAAAACAACGGTAACATCGTCCTTTAGAGGACCACCACATTCTGTTGGCATATAAACATTATGATATTTATATATAGGATCTTTTCGGTTTGAACGGCAGTTTTTTCTAGCAGTGTCATATGAAATTGCCACCCATAATTATGACCCTAGTATCGATCTATTGCATTTCAATCTGTTTTAGGGTAAGAGTTAGGGTTGGTTAGGGTTAGGGGGCAGGGTATCTTTTTTTCTTCAGAAATGTAAATAAACCCAATCTGTTTCTTAAACGAGGGACATATTCATACGGCACAGAATGTTTTCACCTCAATAGACGCCATTGATTGGTTGAAATTGCAGAAATTGCAGAAAAAAAAAACAACAAATATCTTACAAACTATAGAATTTTCTCAATAAAGCCAAGAGAAAAAGATGTTTTATAAAAATATTTTACCAGTATACGAAGTTTAAAAGTGTTTAGTTACGTGGAAATTATTTTTAAAAACTGCCGATTAAACCGAAAAGATCTTATATATATATATATATACACACATCTATATACACATACACATATGTGCACACATATTTAAATTTATACATTACTTTCTCTCTGACACAGTATCTGTAATTTCCAATAAGTGGGCTGGTACAAATAAATACTTCAACACTAAAGAAGAAAAGAAAAGAGGATAACTGATTAGTTAGTTACTAAATAGGAAACTATTCAAGTCAATAATAATTTAGGTTGATATAATTTAACAAATAGAAATTTCATTGATTGACAGATATTACAACAGAGAATTAATATGATTGATTGATTGATTACCAGTATTGATAGATAAGTCAATAAGTTACTGAACAACAAGTTAGAGGTTACCAGTTCATATCAACAAAAATGTCTGCTCGATCCAGAGGCCTTCTTAAATTAAAAAAATGGAAGTGTTCACTTGGTACCCTCATGAGAGAAAATTCATGTTCATATTTTGTTAGCAGCTCAACAATGCTTCTGTAGTCAATATGTTCAACTTTCAACTATTAACTATACTTACTCTTCATGTAACATTCATGTAAGTACAAAGGTTGCAATAGTACTCTTTTACAAAGGAATATCACTAAAAATAGTCCATCTAATACTAATTATATACACAGCTAGAGTACCTTATAAAGTAGATTTAGTGGTTCAAGATTGACCTGTGGTTTAACAACAACATAAGCAAGTAAAGGTACCCCTATGTGGTCATGAAACTGCTAGAAATAGCAGCTGAATTTCTCTCAAATCACATTCTGTAATCTTTATAAAAGACACACAGGATAGTGTTGTTCTAGATACACTATGTCTGATAAAAAAATAATGTAGGATGATTTACAGCCAGGAGACCTTTGACTATAGGCCTGCTGGATGAGTGTTGACCAAGGGCTAAAATACAGCAACAACAACAGTTATAACGACATAGTTACAGGAATTAATGCCATGTAAGACAGCATTTGGGTCATGTGTATGTGTTGGCATGTGAATATGAGTGTGTATTCATATGTGTGTGAATATGAGTGTGTGTTCATATGTGTGTGAATATGAGCGTGTATTCACATTTGTACATATGTGTTTTTAAAATGGATTATTTAAACTGGAAGACAGCAGCATATTTCAAAGTCAAATACACATGATACCCCAATTATAATCTACAGCAAACATCACTCAAGATGTTAGATGCTGATGCTGGTGCTGCTGCTGATGATTGTGATGTAGTGGTGGTGATGTGGTGGTGGTGGTGGTTGTGATGTAGAGGTAGAGGTGGAAGTGGTGGATGTATAATTGAGTGTTGAGAAGTGGAAACATTAGATATCGCATAGATGATAGTGTGAGAGATGTGTGTGTATATATACATCATCATCATCGTTTAACGTCTGCTTTCCATGCTAGCATGGGTTGGACGGTTCAACTGGGGTCTGGCAAGCCCGAAGGCTGCACCAGGCCAGTCAGATCTGGCAGTGTTTCTACAGCTGGATGCCCTTCCTAACGCCAACCACTCCGAGAGTGTAGTGGGTGATTTTATGTGCCACCGACACAGGTGCCAGACGAGGCTGGCAGACGGCCACGCTCGGAGGATGTTTTCTTATGTGTCACCGACATAGGTGCCAGACGAGGCTGGCGAACAGCCACGCTCGGATGGTGTTTGTTACATGCCCTCAGCACGGAGGCCAGTCGATGCGGTACTGGCTACAGTCACGTTCAGATGGTTTTCTTATGTGCCACCGGCACTGGTACCACAAGGATACAAATTCCATTGATATTCATCTATTTTGATTTGATTTGATTTGATTTTCACTTGCCTCAACAGGTCTTCACAAGTGTCACAAGAAGGAAGGTATGCACCACAGGTTATGGCTTCACTAGTCTTGCCGGGTCTTCTCACGCACAGCATACTTCCATAGGTCTCGGTCTCTAGTCATTTCCATGGTGAGACCTAACGTCCGAAGGTCGTGCTTCACCACCTCGTCCCAGGTTTTCCTGAGTCTACCTCTTCCACGGGTTCCCTGGAAAACCTGGGACGTATATATATATATATATATATATGTATATATACACACACATATATATATATATATATATATATATATATGTATATATACACACACACATACAGGGTGCAATGGGTAAATTGTTGCCATTTTATATTTTTAATTTTGCGCATGCACATTGTTTGATTTTGATTTTGTTAACTGCACAGTACAATAGGATCAGTTGGGCACCATCTGCAAGAAAAACAAAACCATGATGCAATTGAATCTGTCAGAAATTTGGAAATGACGTGCTGTACTGTTTGGCATTCATACCAGAAGCTCCAATACAAACATTTCAAAGTGTTTGGGTATCAATCTGAGGACAGTGCAATGTGAGAACATGTACTGAGAGTGATAAAAATCAAACATCCAATTAACATCATGGTGTTTGGAGTGATCACTAGTAATGGTGATGTTATGCCTCCATTCATCTTCCCACACGGCCTCAGACTCAACATGGAGGCCCATATATATATATCATCATCATCATCATCATTATTATCGTTTAACATCCGCTTTCCATGCTAGCATGGGTTGGACCATTTTGACTGAGGGCTGGCGAGCCAGATGGCTGCACCAGGCTCCAATCTTGATCTGGCAGAGTTTCTACAGCTGGATACCCTTCCTAACGCCAACCACTCCGAGAGTGTAGTGGGTGCTTTTTAAGTGCCACTGGCACGGGGGCCAGTCAGGTGGTACTGGCAATGACCTCGCTCGAATCTTTTTACATGTACCACCGGCACAGGTCTCAGTGAAGCGACATTAGTAACGATCACGCTCGAATGGTGCCCTTGTACATGCCATGGGTACGGAAGCCAGTTGGCTGCTCTGGCAACAATCATGCTCAGATGGTGCTCTTGGCACCCTACTAGCACAGGCATGAGTGCCAGTAAGGCGATGCTGGTAACGATCATACTCAAATAGCCACTCTGTCAACAATCACACTCGTATGGTGCTCTTTGCACCCCGCTAGCACAGATGCCAGTCATCGAATTGATTTTGATTTCACTTGCCTCAAAAGGTCTTCACATACAGAGTTTAGTGACCAAAGAAGGAAAAGGTACACATAAGTGGGCTGGTTATGCTCCTGGCATAGGCCACATGTTATGGTCCCATTTGGCTCGAGCACAGCATATTTCCAAAAGTCTCAGTCGCTAGTCATTTCCTTAGTGAGGCCTAATGTTCGAAGGTCGTGCTTCACCACTTCATCCCAGGTCTTCCTGGGTCTACCTCTTCCACAGGTTCCCTCAACTGCTAGGGTGTGGCACTTTTTCACACAGCTATCCTCATCCATTCTTGCCACATGACCATACCAGCGCAGTCGTCTCTCTTGCACACCACATTTAATGCTTCTTAGGTCCAACTTTTCTCTCAAGGTACTTTCACTCTGTTGAGTATGCACACTGACATTACACATCCATCGGATCATACTGGCTTCATTCCTTGTGAGCTTACGCATGTCCTCAGCAGTCACAGCCCATGTTTCCCTGCCGTGTAGCATGGCTATTTGTGCACATGCATCATACAGTCTACCTTTTACTCTGAGCGAGAGGCCCTTTGTCACCAGCAGAGGTAAGAGCTCTCTGAACTTTGCCCAGGCTATTCTTATTCTAGCAGCTACACTTTCAGCGCACCCTCCCTCACTACTGACTTGGTCACCTAGATAACGGAAGCTATCAACTACATCTAGTTTTTCTCCTTCAAATGTGGCGGAAGTTGGTCTCTATGCATTTTCAGTGTTTATCGCTCCTGAGCATCTGCCACATACAAAAACTATCTTCCCAGTTAGCCTTCCTTTGATATTAATGCACCTCTTATGTGTCCATAGCTTACACTGGGTACATCTAATAGAGTTTCTACCTGCGCCTCTACTACAGATCGAGCAGGGCCATCTAACTGAAGGGATTTGTGGTTTGCCTGCCTTCCTACTTATTAGGACTTTGGTTTTAGCTAGGTTGATTTTAAGGACCTTCGATTCTAATCCTTGTTTCCACACTTGAAACTTCTCCTCTAGTTCTGATAGTGACTCAACAATTAGAGCAAGGTCGTCAGCATAGAGGAGCTCCCAGGGGCATCCTGTCTTGAATTCCTCTGTTATTGCCTGGAGGACTATGATAAATAGGAGGGGGCTGAGGACTGAACCCAGGTGGACCCCAACCTCTACCTTGAATTCTTCAGTGTACTCGTTGCCAACCCTTACCTTACTTACAGCGTCCCTGCACATGGCTTGCACAGCTCTCACTAACCATTCATCTATTCCTAGTTTCCTCATTGACCACCAGATGAGGGATCAGGGGACCCTGTCAAAGGCTTTCTCCATGTATAAATATATATATATATATATATATGTATATAGCAGGAGAGAGAGATAAAGTGGAAAGGATGCCAAGGAGAGTAGATTAATAAAGAGACTGACAGATAAATACTTACTTCTCCATGTTACTCAACTCTTTGACAGAAGCCACTGCTCCTGGTATTTCAGGTATATTCAAGAAGAATCCTTCAGCACAGTAAATCTCACGACATTTCACCTAAAAAGAGAATCATCATCATCATCATCATCATCATCATCACCACCACCACCACCAACAACAACAACAACAGCACACTACCACCATCACTCCCAATGTCAGCATTGTCATCATCATCATTTCCTCTCCTACAACTCCACTATCATCACTGCTACCAACAACAATACTACCACTTCTCCACTACGACATCACATACAAGTCTAACTTGTATAACTGATTACAAAGAGAATTAGTATACATGAAATGCTGTTGAACTTTGTACCAGGAAAAAGTAGGTACCACTGAGACAATTCCAGAAGAACTTACCTCGAAGTAAGTCTTATACCTGGAATTCAGCAACTAGAGGCCTTTGACAGGTTTCTACAGTGTAATCTGGTTGGGAGATGAATGACTTGTGGAGAGGCACACTCAACAAGGTAAGAATCAGCAATAAATTCAACAATGAATTTAGTATACTGGTAGAAATCCATCAAGGACAAGCCATAATAAAGACGTTTAAAAGTGGCTGATCATAAGTACTTTTGTATATTGATAAGCTAGTTCTTATAGCCTAATCATAAGTACTTTTGTATATTGATAAGCTAGTTCTTATAGCCTAATCATAAGTACTTTTGTATATTGATAAGCTAGTTCTTATAGCCTAATCATAAGTACTTTTGTATATTGATAAGCTAGTTCTTATAGCCAATCTAGAATTGGGAGACTTCAATCTAAACTTAGTTAAAGACAAAAGTTTTAATAAGTGGGGAAGATAACAGGACCCAACCATCACCAGAACCTACTGACTCACACTATGAGCTACTATAATGATAGACAGCACTGGATTTCATACAGTCCTCCCCTACCTTCACTCCCTCTCCCTCAGGTATCTATAGTTTATTACCATTGTCATCTTAACTATGCATTACTTGTACATACTCTTCACAGCTAACACTACCTATCTGTAGGGCTAGTATCCAATGCCCCTCCTTCAGGTAACTCTTTATTAACATCCATTACACTCTTACCGCTAACCCTTAGACACTATCCATTACTTGCCCTCACCCATTATCTTCTAGGATTACTGTCCTATAACATCCTACTAATACTATTAGTATTACATCTTTTGTTACATCTAGAACTGTCTTTCTCTTTTCTCCCTCCTCCTCCATTCAGTCACCCCAATCATTCTGTCTCTCCTTTCATACACTTGATCTTTCTTCTTTCCATCCTAGATCTTCAGCAACAGCTCTCTCTTCAAATGAAGAGAGAGCTGTAGCATACAAATAACAATACTGAGCAGAAAAAACACCTTTTTTTTAGCAAAGTACATAGTGCTGATACTATGATAAACTACACTCAGTCAAGTACAACCAACCATAGAAACAATGACAAACATTCAAGCAAGGTGTGATCTACCAAACTATCAAAGAGGACTAAAACTCCAAACAAGAACTGACTTAGGCTGAAACAACCTGTCCAATACATGCCAGTATGGAAAGCAAATGTAAAAATGATATTGGTAATGTTGATTTATATATTATCATCATTTTAACACATACTTTTCCATGTTCATATGGATCAGATGAGAATTTGTGGGGGCAGAGTTTTCTTTGGCCAGATGCCCTGATTGTTGCCAACTCTCAATTGTTTCCAGTTAATCAAACAATAACCTGAACTTGTTTACATAGACAACTGAAAACAAATGACGCCGTATAAATGAGCATAAATATATTTATAAATTAAT
Organism: Octopus sinensis; assembly: GCF_006345805.1. Classification (NCBI taxonomy): domain Eukaryota; kingdom Metazoa; phylum Mollusca; class Cephalopoda; order Octopoda; family Octopodidae; genus Octopus; species Octopus sinensis. The sequence goes on along the minus strand of NC_043003.1, from coordinate 72,729,313 downwards.
CATGCAACAAGTCAACATGTCAAAACATCAACAAGCCTGGATCAGCTTTCATGGTAAGACTGCAAACAAGCAACTGTATAGATAGAAAACATGAACACACTCACACAAACATGTATCATAAACAAAGATGTACTATAAACATACATACATACACATACATATGTATATATATAGAGAGACACACACACACAGACAAATAGATAGATAGATAGATAGATATGAATTATATATATATATAGACACAGACCAATAGGTAGATATGAATGATATATATATACACACACACACACACACACACATACAAGTGTATATGTAGATATATATATGTATGTCTATATGTATACACACACACAAACACACACACACATATATATACATATACATATATACGATGGGCTTCTTTCAGTTTCCGTCTACCAAATCCACTCACAAGGCTTTGTTCGGCCCGAGGCTATAGTAGAAGACACTTGCCCAAGGTGCCATGCAGTGGGACTGAACCCGGAACCATGTGGTTGGTAAGCAAGCTACTTACCACACAGACCCTCCTGCACCTATGTATATAATAATAAGTGACAACATATACATACACGACAGACTTCTTTCAGTTTCCTTTTATCAAATCCACTCACAAAGCTTTGGTCAGTCAGAGGATATAGTAGAAGTCACTTGCCACCCAGAACTATGTAGTTGGGAAGCAAACTTCTTACCACATAGCCACACCTGTACCACCTGTAATTAATAATATTTTTTCATCTATTTTAAAGATCTAAAATATTGAACTACTAAATAACGCCCACACACGTGCAAATATCTACATACATAGTGTGGGTGGATGAGGATATGGTTGTAGTGTGAATTTTGAACTGTTTCCATCTACTAAATTCCATTTACAAGATATTATTTAACCAAAGGCTACAATAGAAGGCACCTGCTCAATGAGTCACACAGCAGATTCAAAGACAGAAACACACAGGGTTACAAAATTAATTTCTCAACCCCACAGCCCTGCCTGCAGCTACATAGACAAAATATGGCAAAACACACACACAAACATACATACATAACACCCCCACCCTCATCTCCCTCTCTCTCTTTCACTATCTCTCTCTCACTATATCTCCCCCCTCTCCCCCCCTATCTCTCTCTATCTATCTGTCTATCTCTTTCCTGTAGACTGTATGTTATTTATAACCATTACCAGCAACCATATGTGGCACATAACAAAGCTGTCAGAATATTTTAGTAGATTTAGAAATAGTTTACAAACAAATCCTGACCAATTACATTCCAATGTTTTGGAGAGTTTGGAAAAACTTCTAAAACATTTTTAGATTCTTGATATATATGTTTATATACATATATATGTTTGTATGTATATTATTAATATCTTCTTTTTTCATTTTTTTTTTTTGTTTACTTATGGTTAAAAATATACTGGAATATATTACACATATTCACACATACAAACAGCCACCCACATACACATGTATGCACATATACATATATATATATATATATATATTATATATATATATATATATATATATATATTAGAGAGAGGTGGGGAGAGAGAGAAACTTACAATTGTCTGTTGATATGACTGCATACATGCATATATTATGTGTATGTGTAAGAGTGTATGTACCTTTCCTGGTGAAGAATGCACAACACAACATAGATTAGTAACTAGTTACGTCAGAGTCAGAAGCTGGCAGGCACAGAAATGAAAGACAACATGGAGAAAGAAGATATGGAAACTAAAAGATCCTGAAATTGGGAACAGATTTTTAAAAATTCTAATTTTGTGACTGTAGGAAAGTTGAGTTTGATACCTGTAGCCTAAGTGAAAACTGTGTGTTCCTCTAAAATAACCTGCTTAAGGCTACAACTCAGATATGTGGTTGGAGCAAAATTCCAGCTAAGCTAAAAGTAACATGGTGGCAGAATGATGTGGATGACAAGTAGTAAGCGTTAAGAGACAGTGTTGGAAATGCTGGAAAGAAGGTGGTAATAGGAAGCATTTTCAAATGGCTTAGAAAGGCATACAAGTATAAGCTAGAAGTTATACTTGGCTAAGGAAGAGACTTGAAAATGTCTTGTAACATCAGGATCAGAGCATGTGTTGTTGAAGATTGCAAGACAGCATGTGAGAAAGGACCACGGTGTCATTGGTGAGAAAAGTATTCAGAATGACGAAAGTATGTTCACCACTGATATGGAAGACAAGAAATAAGCATGGATTTGATCTGATGGGAGATTATTGAATGTGGAAAGAGCATGGGATAAAGGGTTATAATCTCATGCTAAACCTACAGAGGGACGAGTAGTTCAAACTAACAGCAGTGTGATAGATTGAGCAATGAAGGACATGAGAACAGGGAAAATTGCCAGCCCATTAAGGATAGTTGAGAAGATGCTCAAAATATTTGGTGAGACAGGGTACATGATTATTGCTAGGATAAACAATCAATTTATACAAGAAGGAATCAAATCCAATGTCTAGTAGTATCATCATAAACTGCTACAAAGGCAGAGGAGACACATTAAAGAGAAGGATCTATAGAGGAAGCAAGCTACTGGATCAGGTTATGAATATCAGAGAGAGAGAGAGAGAGTCATATAGCACAACTGATTTGTGACTGGTAGACCTAGATGAAATGCAATTTGGCTTCATGTCTCAAGGTACCATGGATGCAATCTTCCTACTAAGGAAACTGTAGAAGAAATACTTGGCTAAAAATAAACCACTATTCCTATCATTTGTTGGCATGGGGAAAGCAAGTACGAGAGCCTTTTGTAGAACTGCAGTGAGAAGGGATGGCCATCATGGCTCTTCCCAGTTGAAGCTGGCTATAGGGAACACTTGCCCAGTCTGAAGGAAGATGCCTTACAACCATAGGAATGAGAAGAAAGTAACAATGGGTAGCTTTGTGCAGGATGGGCGAGGCAGCTGAAAGAGCCTCTTGCTGGTCATGGAGCAAGACAAAGGAGTTAAACTGGAGGCCAGCATGAGAAAGTGAGCAGTAATGTGGCCACCACTGCTGACCCACCAATGATAGGGTGTTACAATACAGGATCGAAGTACTCGATGATCGTTGTTTACCATCTGATGACATCAGTTCCTCCTGGCCAAAGTTCCGATCACTTTGGTGAATGGAAAATAAGCAATAAGCCCCTTCTTCATGTTATCAGCATAGATATGACTATATATATATATATTAGAAGGTTTGGAGATGATGTACAGGTATTATATATTAGAAGAAATGAGATACTCAGAAATCCGGATGGTTTTATATTTACAAATATTTATTTGTATATTACATGTTTTTATACATCATATATCATATATCATACATCATATATATAGTGCTTTCATCCATTCTAGCGGAGTTGTCAAATTGAACCAAGTTCTTAGTGAAAATTTGACTCTTTTTATAGTGTTATTGAGTGTGTAGTGGTGGGGAGAGATATAAGATAGTACAAGAGGGTGATGAATGGGGAGAAAGTGAGAGAGAGCATGTGTGTGTCGTGTGTGTGTGTGTCGTGTGTGTGTGTGTGTATGTGTGTCTGTGTTTTTTTGTATCTGAAAAGAGTGTTTAAGAAAAAGAAGGAAAGGAAGTAAAAGGAGAGAAAAAAGAAAAAAATTTTGTTGGTCTCTTTGCTGCTGGTTAGGTTGTTAATAATAATTGATTCTTTGCTTCTAGTAATGGCAAAATCAGTTGTTTACTCCAAGGGGGGCAAAATGTCACTTTTCAATAAATTGTCTGTATTTCCTTTTTATCATTCTCTTGTGAGAGAGAGAGAGAGAGAGAGAGAAAGTGTGTGTATGTGTGTTTGTGTGTGTGTATGTGTGTGTGTGTGCGCATGTGTGTGTGTTTTTGTATCTGAAAGGTGTGTTAGAGAAAAAGAGAGAAGGAAAGGAAAAAGAAGGAGAGAAAGAAGAAAAAATTTTGTTGTTGATATCTATGCAGCTGGTCTGTCAATAACAATCAATTCTTGGTTTTTAGCAATGGTAAATCAAGCTGGCCACTCCAAGGAGGGGCCAGAATATCACTTTTCAAAAAATTGTCTGGATTTCCTTTTTATCATTGTCTTGTGAGAGAGTGTGTGTGTGTATGTGTGTATGTGCCTGTGTGTGTGTGGGTGTCTGCATATCTGAAAGGAGTGTTAAATGGGAAAGGGGAATGAAAGGAAGGAGGAGGGGAGAAAAAAAAAGCGTGTTTATATTTTTGCAACTGGTCAGTAAATGATTTTTCGATTTTAGAAATTAGCAAACTTAGCTGGCCACTTCAAGGGGGTTAAAATGTCACTTCTCAAAAAATTGTCTGGATTTCTTTTTATCATTGTTTTGTGAGATCGCCTGTGTGTGTGTGGTGTGTGTGTGTGTGTGTGCGTGTGTGTGTGTGTGTGGGGTGCCTGTGTATCTGGAAGGGGTGTCGCTGGAGAAGGGAAGAAAGAAGAAAGAGAAGAAGAAGAAATAATTGTGTTGATATTTATACCACTGTTCAGTTCTTTCAATCCGATGTTTGATTCCTGTGCTGACATGGGATGGAGAATCTGGATTAAAGACAGCTATGGATTATGAGCCGGTAGGTCACACTGACGAGGCTCAGGGTTTAAATATTCAGAAGCCGAAACCTGGTATGTGGATATCCTTAATTGCATATTTTTATTTGTGCTGTTATATGTTTTAATTCTTTCTGTTTTCCTCACATACTGTTTTTCTCTGTTATCTAGGTGTGGTATGATGGATAAATTTAAGACTTTAGCTCTTATTTCTAGATGCTTGTTTAAGCATCCCACCACTTCGTAAAAATTTATAATTCATAGCTATTGCACCTGTGATCCACCTATGTCACTGCTGGTGATATCATCAATTTTAAAATTTATCCACAGATGAGATAAACAGTAGTGAAATCTGATTTCAAATCTCAGTGTCTGGATGTTTCGCTTATATATCATCATCATCATCATCATTGTTTAACGTCCGTTTTCCGTGCTAGCACGGGTTGGACGGTTCGACCAGGGTCTGGGAAGCCAGGGGCTGCACCAGGCTCCAGTCTGATCTGGCAGTGTTTCTACAGTTGGATGCCCTTCCTAACGCCAACCACTCCGCGAGTGTAGTGGGTGCTTTTTACGTGTCACCTGCACAGGTGCCAGGGGAGTCCGGCATCGGCCACGATTGGTTGTTGCTTTTAACGTGCCACCAGCACGGAAGCCAGCCAAGGCGGCGCTGGCATCGGCCACATTTGGATGGTGCTTTTTATGTGCCACTGGCACTAGAGCCAGTTGAGGCAGCGCTGGCATCGGCCGCATTCGGATGGTGCTTTTTATGTGCCACCGGCACAGAAGCCAGTCGAGGTGGTGCTGGCAACGGCCACGTTCAGATGGTGCTTTTTATGTGCCACCAGCACATGTATCACAACTACTATTTCCATTGATATTTATTTCGATGTTCATGTACTTGACTCAACAGGTCTCCTTAAGCACAGCAGGATGTTCTGGAATCCAAGGTACTTTGAATGGGCAGGGGCTATGCGGAACTGGTGCAGAAAGCAGCCCGGGTCTTTGCAGTCACAGCATATCTCCAGAGATCTCTGTCCTTCGCCATTGCCTCAGTGAGGCCCAACGCTCTGACGTCATGCTTGACTACCTCATCCCATGTCTTTCTGGGTCTACCTCTCCCCCTGATACCTTCAACTGTTTGGGAGTGGCACTTCTTCACACATCTCTCCTCATCCATCCGCAGTAAATGACCATACCATCGCAAGCATCGCTCTTGCACACCACATCTGATGCTTCTTATGTCCAGCATTTCTCTCAGGGTGCTTACCCTCTGTCGTGCGCGCACACTAACATTACACATCCAGCGGATCATGCTAGCTTCATTCCTTTCAAGTCTATGCATGTCCTCTGCAGTCACAGCCCATGTTTCACTACCGTGAAGCATGGCAGTTCGCACACATGCATCATACAATCTACCTTTCACTTTGAGCGAGAGACCCTTTGTCGCCAGTAGGGGTAGGAGCTTTCTGAACTTTGCTCAGGCTATTCGTATTCTAGTGGTGGCACTCTCTGAGCATCAACCTCCACTACTAATTTGGTCACCCAGGTAGCGGAAACTATCAACTACTTCTAGTTTCTCCGCCTGGAGTGTGATGGAATCTGTTTTCTGAGTATCTGTGGTGTCTATTGTCCCTGTGCATCTGCCACACATGAAAGCTATCTTATCAGTTAATTTCCCTTTGATGTTGCTGCACCTCTTATGCGTCCATAGCTTACACTGGGTATCAAAGGGAAATGGAATTTAATTAAAATTAAAAACATTCAATTAAAATTTACGCGTAAAAAAATTTTAGTCAAAAGACTGTAAATTAGAAATACGATATAGAGTATATTTAAACACATAGAGAATCCACTTATAGGGATTCTACGCGCTAGAAAGAACAGCTAAGTTCTATGACCAGAAAAAATTCGGGACAAAATTCGACAGGAACAAATTTGGAAATGAAGAACATTTACCATCTAGTTTCTTGGAACAATTGGTTTCTGATCATCTTTTAGCGAGTCATGGAGAACTCACAAGGTTTGATTTTCTTCAGCAGGTCCAACCTAGTGCTAAACATATCCACACGAGACAGAACAAGGCTACCTGTCTCGTGTTTATACGAGCTAACTTTTCAAATTTACTGTGCAGACGCAGTCCTTTGTTGGCTACAATAAAACCGCTAAACTTATTAACCGAAAATTATCCAAAAACTTACAGTATTTAAACATATCAAAGGGAAATGGAATTTAATTAAAATTATAAACTTACTTCGAAGAGGATGCATGGCATTCAATCATATAATAATATAAATAATATATATATTATATATATATAATTATTTTACTATAAAATTGGATTCAATCCTAAATCTGATTTTCCCTGTAAATTTGGATTTATTTCCTAATATTTATTATTATATATCATCATCGTCGTTTAACGTCCGTTCTCCATGCTAGCATGGGTTGGACGGTTCGATATATATATATATATATACATACATATGTGGGCACAGAATGACACAAAATGTGTACAACAAAAAAATACGAAGCACAAGTACATGGAACATGAACTATTCTTTCAAACAATGAAAGACACAAATGGAAAACAAAACAAACCAAACAACATAAAGAACAGCCCTTCATCGGTTGTTGGCTGTTTTACTAGTCTCCTATTTCAAGCATTTAACAACAATATACGCTTTCAATAAAACAGTTGCTTCCACAAAGCAAATTAAATAAAATAAATTGGTAACACAAACAGGACAGAGAAAACAAACAGGAAGCCCATAATATATATGATGGGCTTCTTTAAGTTTCCATCAACCAAATCCACTCACAAGGCTTTGGTCAGCCTAAGGCTATAGTAGAAAAAACATTTGCCCAAGGTGCCATGCAGTGGGACTGAACCTGGAACCATGTGGTTGAGAAGCAAGCTTCTTACTACACAGCCATGCCTGCATACATACACACACATATATATATATTCATACACACACTCATATATATACACATACATACATACGCATACATCATTGTCATCATCATATAACATTTGGCGTCCATGGTAGTGGTTGAATATATTCTTAAGTCCACCATTTCGTCAATCACAGCAGCTTCCAAGCTTCACTATTAATTCAGTTCTCAACTAAATTGCAAACTGTTAACAGTTTTAAAGAAGACACCTCCTCAGCTACACTTTGGCATTAATAGTTTGAGATTTGCTTCAGTAGAAAAAAGTTACATCAAAATATAAGTGACCCCAAGGCACCTATTCAACTTCAATTAACATAAACTTTTTAATTTTTAAATAAAAGTATACTTTTCTTATGCTTAAATGACAGAAAAATGTATGAGAATTTAGAGTCATTAGTCGCATTGAACAAAAATTAGTAGAAAAAAAGTTATGGGGTGAAATGCCACAAATTTTCTTGTCAGTAAGTAAGAGAGTAAGGAAGTAAGACTTAAGCAATAAAAATAAAGAATATATTGCTAAAATGAATGTTTACATCCTAAGGTAGCTGGCTGACAGAAACATTAGTGTGCCAGTTAAAATGCTTAGTGGTATTTCGCCTGTGTTTACATTTTGAGTTCAAATTTCGCCAAGGTCGACTTTGCTTTTTATCCATTTTGGATCTATTCAATTTGATATACAGATTATTTAATTAATTTTTTTTAATTAAACACTTTCAAACTTCCAACACTGGTACAATGTGTCACATACAACAGAGGTTACTCTTATCATTTTTGACAAAATTTTGTATTTTAGAAGTTATTTCGCCACAAGTTACAGAGTAACAATGGACAAATTCATGTTTGATAATTGTCAATACACAGAACTCTCTGCTTTTGACTTACTCTCTAACTTCTGATGATGATATATATGCCTATTATACATATATGTGTTTAAAATTCTCATCACGCAATCAAACCAATGAAAGAGCCTCTATGTGGTTGCTTGATATGCTAAAATTAGCAGCCAATGTATCCCGCTACCCAGTACTTTAAAAGATAAGATCCTAAATTATTAATTGACACATTATTAATTATCTTATAACAGCAATGCCTGGAAAAATCATGGATTACATGGAAAAATGTGAGTATGAAAAGTAATATTCTTAAGATTATAAACCTGGAAAAGTACAGGACAAGTTATTACACCTGTAAAAGTATAGGACAAACTATTACTTCTAGTAAAGTAAAGAATAAGAAAATTTTTACTTAAAATATTGCAGCTAAAATTACAATTTGAATATTAAAAAATATTCTATTATAGTTTACAAATAACACTATACTTATTTAAGAAGAATTTGGCTAATTTACTACCTTAAATACAGAAAAAAGTGACTACTTAGAAAAACTTACAAATTAGCAGAACAGTTTTGTACTATAGATTTAAAAGATGAGAACTGTAAAGAGTGATAAATTAGAACTGGCATTCTTCGCTGCAATATTTTAAGTAAAAAATTTCTTATTCTTTACTTTACTTGAAGTAATAGTTTACAGGTGTAATAACTTGTCCTGTACTTTTCCAGGTTTATAATCTTAAGAATATTACTTTTCATGCCCGCATTTTTCTATGTAATATATATATACTTATGAATAATATGTGTGTGTGGATCAAAACACTGATTCAAATTCATTGGTACTTTTGAGTTTCAAGCGTGATGCTAGTTGCCAGCCATTTTGAATTCAAAATTCAAATTCAGCTGATGACTAGCATCACACTTGAAATTCAAGAGTACCAATGAATTTGAATCAAACTGTTTTGATCCATAAATGTAACTCCAAATAAATTTGTTGAGTGCCCTTTTTTCATTTGTCCACTCACTTGTATATATGTATGTATATATATATATATATATATATATATATATATATATATATATTATATATATATATATATATATATATATATATATATATATAATATATATATATATATATATATTGGCGTTAGGAAGGGCATCCAGCCGTAGAAACATTGCCAGATCAGACTGGACCTGGTGCAGCCTTCTGGCTTCCCAGACCCCAGTTGAACGATCCAACCCATGCTAGCATGGAAAGCGGACGCTAAATGATGATGATGATGTGTGTGTGTGTGTGTGTATACACATAATATATATATATATACTGTAATGGACATGTTATTCTGATGCAGCCAAGGGGGTCTGTCACAAATCAAATCTGATATGACTGGCAACAGATTTTCTCAACATTCTGAATAGTAACAGGGAGAAATCTCAAGTACTACAATAAAAAATTACACTATGCTTCTAAATCGAGTGCCTTTGCCTTTTGTTTGTAAACTTATATACCGAGACATACTTATATGGTGTGTGTATGTGTTTGTCTATGTTCACATCTGTGTGTATGTCATGTGCCTGAGTTTGTATGAGTATGCATGTGTATAATTATGTACGTTTGTGTGCATGTACACCTGATAGAATGAAGGCTACCCTCTAACTGTAAAGAACTAGGCCACGCATCATAAAGCTAACTTGCTAGAATAGATGATAGTAGAGGTGTATTAATATAACAAGATACAAAAGATAATGTCAATGCTTTTTATATTGGTGATGAGAAATGGGGGGGAAGCCTAGACTGTGTGGTTGGGGGAGAAAGGGAGGACAGCATAGTTATTGGGGTTATTCTTCATTCAGAATATATGGTGTGATGGGAAAATATGTTAGAATCTGTTTTGCATTCATATCTGAGTGTTTGAGTTTCACTAATGAGTGATAGGGTGGAAGGTGAGTAATAAATACATATGTGTACACTCACATACAAATATGTGAGTATAAATATATGCATATATATATATATATATATATATATGTGTGCGTGTGATTCATCATCATCATCATCATTTAACAGCCATGTTCCATGCTGGCATGGGTTGGATGGTTTGACAAGAGCCAATGTGTCCAAAGACTGCATCAAGATCCATTGTCTGCTCCAGTATATTATTTCTTTATTCTTTTCTTTGTTTCATTCATTTAATTACAACCATGCTGGAGCACCGCTTTGAAGGATTTTAGTCACACAAATCAACCCCAGGACTTATTTCCTTTTAAGCCTAGTACTTATTCCATCAGTCTCTTTTGCTAAACCACTAAGTTACTGCGACATAAACACACCAGCACCGGTTGGGGAACAAATACACACACACACACACATATATATATATGACAGGCTTCTTTGAGTTTCCGTCTACCAAATCCGCTCACAAGGCTTTGGTCAGCCTGAGACTACAGTAGAAGACATGCAGTGGGACTGAACCCAGAACCATGTCGTTGGGAAGCAAGCTTCTTACCACAGCAATGCCTGCATCTATAGGTAATATACCTATATACACTCACACACACACATACATATATATATATATACATACACATATATATACACACATACATATATATATGCATTTTAGGGTTATGACTTTTTCACAACCTTATAACCCTATACTCTAATTCAATGAATAATTTGATATAAATAAGGAAACTAAGATTTATATTGGTTTATTTAAAAAAAACATCACCCCCAACTAAGAAATTGATCACCACTTTCGACCCAAATCATGCAAAATTCTAGGTGAGGTTCATAACGCCTGCTCAAGTTTTTACGACTCAAAGCAATGCAGAAATAGTAAACGCAAGAGGGCTGTGGAATAAAAGGGTATATATACGTTTTTAAGATTACTGAATTGAAATTGCTCTATGCAATGGTTCAAAACTAGGCTATCTTAAGACAGAGGCCACCATAAGCATTTGATAACATACAAAATTAAAAAACAATACATATTTATAACTTTATGGGTTTAATTCCAATTTTAAATAACTGTATAAGAAAAAGGGTGCTGAATGTTAGCATTTAAATTTTTAAACATAACAAAGAATTAATATGTTTTGTTAGATTAAATAAATCAAAGCTGAAGTTTCTCCTTTTTACAAACATCATAAAGATCATGAAGGCACTTGACTGCCCGTATGGTACTCTGATTTGTTCTGGGAATTTTCAGTTTTGATGGTTCTCGACTTCAAAATTTTTTTTTAGTGTTCAATGCTTTTTTATGAACTTGCAGGCTACCACATAATTTCTGATAACCATGTACATTGAACTTTTGGTCAGTGAACCAAAAATCTGCCCAGCTGTGAGATGAATCAACAAATATTGAGAAGTAAAACTTTTTTTCTCTGGTAGAAGAATAAATGCCAAAAGAGCTAAGATTGCTCAAGAATTCCTTCTTGCATTACTTAAGTTGGATATTTTTTTAACTTTTACAGTAAGAAATTTTCCGGTTTCTTCAAAGAAACACAAAAACACTGGTCGAATGAAATAGAAATTTCATGCCATCTTGCCACCCAGCTGATTCAGTAATCTTTTCTTCACCATTGTTGAAATTAGCCTGGAGTTTCTCATAATTACTTAGAAGCTCTGGGATGAATGCATATTCAATATTGGGAGATGACCTGTTTTCTCCAAGTTTGTTATCCATTACAACATGAAGAACTCTAACAAGGATATGATGCTGATAACCAATAAATTGCAGTTCTTTCAAACCCTTTTGAGCAAACAGCCTATGCAACTGAATGACAATGTCATTTCTTTTCCCAATGTTAACACTCGTTGTATCAGCAACAATCATCTTTACACAGTTCCATAAATTGTATTCATCTAAAACATTTGTTATTCTTTTCATAACAGTATTGACTTTTCCCTTTGGTAATTGGAGTGCTTCTAACTTAACTTCTTTCTGTTCATTCTTTAAAAACTAGCCCTTGGTATTCTTGGTCATCAACATGTTCACTATGAAAAAGCAATGACCAGTTTTCTAAACGTAGTATTTTCTTCATTTTCTTTTTTAGTTTAACAGCTTCTTCGATAGTCAATCTATAAATACCAGATTGGGCAGGAGTCTCGACATGATTCCATCTTGAGATAAATGTCGACAAACTGTTGCTGCTTTTTGGGTTGATAGCTTGGAAGATATTACTAACTTGGTTGCAGTTCCAGTTTCACTATACTTTCTCCTTGTTTGTGTGGATTCTTCATCTGATTTTTCAGACTCTTGATATTCACTTTCAGTTTCTGTTTCAGGCGTTGACGATGACTCTGGAGTTGCTCTGGTTGAAGTTGGCATTAAGGACACTTTTCTTCTTTTGGATGGATGGTTATTTTTGGAACTTGCTGCCTTTCCAGTTGCATACTGAACCTGTCTCTTGCTTTCAATTTGAAGATAATATAATCTTCTGTCTTCACTGCACAGCCATTCACTGTTTTCCTTTGGGATGTCAAAAATTCCTTTCAATGAATCATATTTTCTGTTTTACACATTTAACATAGGCATTCAGCACTTTTTCTACTTTTACTTGTACATTTTGAATTGATAAATATGGGAAATTTAATTTCTTTTGCCATAAAAGATTTACTTCTTTTGAAATTTCCTTTGTTCTTTCTTTCCTTCCTTTTCTTGTACCTCCAAAGAACAGGCAGCAATGGATAATTTGAAGTTTCATTGGTATCCTGCAGTTGTTTCCCAAAGAATGCTCTTCGAGAGGAACAGGTCTTCTTTTCCTATGTGAGTCTTGAAATTGCACGAGATTCTTCATCCAGATTATCTTGTTTCTTTGAATAACACAAGCACTTTTCTTATGAGACATTATCTTAGATACACTAGCTGGATAAACCTACTATTCTGAATAAAATGTTAATATAGTCAGAGTATTTAGTGTCACAGAAATAAAAAGGAGAGGAATAGGATATTTCCTAAAGTAGGGCTTAAGTGGTAATAAATTAAAAACTATAACTTCTAAGTTACTTAAACTTGAAAGCCAAAATTTGAGATGTACTGTTCTGCATTGCATTAAGTCAGCATACCAAGTTTGGTAAAACTTTGAGTAGGCATTATGAACCCCCTTACTAGAATTTTGCATGATTTGGGTCAAAAGGGGTGTTAGATTTCTTCAGTTGGGGGTGATGTTTTCTTTAAAAAATCTTAAAATAAAGGTTATTTTCCTACTTATATGAAATTGTTCATTGAATTTTGATACAAGAAATTGTTTACTTCCAAAAACATCAAAGTCATAACCCTGATGCCTACATACATGCATACAATAGATGTATACTTGGATATATAATGGGAAGGTTTACGAAAATAAACAAAAGACGAAGGCAGGTGGAGTACAAACAAACAAATGTATTAGTATGGCGCTCAGGAATAGAAATAGAACAAGTCTTATACGTTTCGAGCCTACGCTCTTTGACAGAAAGATACACAGAAAAAAAACAAGGAGAGAAAAAAATGCGTATAGGAGCTAACGATCTATCATGGCGTCCTGACTTCAGGCAGAGGTCAGAGGTCAGACACTAGAGGGACAGTAGGGGAGATAACAGGGTCAAGTGACTTCCAAAACGAAAGTGCCCCCAAAACAAAGGTGCGTGTGTGTATGAGAGTATGTATGTGCATGTGAAAGAGGGCTGGTGGTCTGGACATGTGTATGCATGTGTGGGTGTAGCGACGTGGGAATGGGTATGAGAGTGGTGTGTTGTGATGTGATATGTGTATGTATGTGTAGGTGTAAAGATGTGGGGATGGGTGTGTGGGCGGTGTGCTGTGGGAGGTGTGTTGTGATGTGATGTGTAATGTTGTATGGTGTAGTGTAGTGTGGTGTGATGTTGTGGGGGGTAGGGGGAGAGAGTGGGGAAAGCCCAGGTGGGGTGTGGAGGAGGGGGGGAGAAGGGGAGTGAGGGAGCAGAGAGAAAGAAAGAAGGGGAAGAGGGAAGAAGAGAGAAGAAGAGGGAAGAAGGGGGGAAAGGGAAAGAAGGGAAAGAAGGGAAGAGGAGGGAAAGAGAGTAGGGGTGAAAAGATAAAGGACTGAAGAGAAGTAGGAGTCTGGGGGAGGTTAGATGAAAGGGGGGGAGTTGAGCCCAAATAGCATAAAAGAGCGAAGAGAGAAGATTGATCCCTGTTCACGGCGCAAGCGGGAATCCAGATGGCCTCTGTGCAAGGACAATCTGAACACAGACAGGTGTTGCAAGGAGTGACCAGTGGAGCGGAAATGGCGTGAGACCAGAGTGTCATTGGCGAGGAGGATGTCTCGGAGGTGTTCCGCGAACTGGTCAGCCAAGCGGCATTCCGTTTGTCTGATGTACGGGGAATGGCATAGAGAGCAAGAGATGCAATAGATGATAATGCTGGAGGTGCAGGTGAAGGAGTCGATGATGCGATAGGGTCGATGATGGGTGCCGGTGAGGAGGGTGGTGTTGGAGAGGCAAGGGCAAGTGCGGCAACGTGGGTGGGAGCAGGAGAACGAGCCAGGTTGGGAGGTAGGGTCAGGGAAGAAGCTGTGGACCAAGAGGTCTCGTAGGTTATGAGCTCGTTTGAAAGAGGGGAGGGGTCAGTTAGGGAAGAGGTTTGAAGTGGACGGGTCGGACTGGAGATGCCAGAAAGCTTGAAGAATAGTGCGTTGGAGAGGTAGGGTGGTGGGGTGAAAAAAAGGAATAATAGTAAAACAAGAAGACAGATATGACTATAAAGGACAAAAAGCAAGAATCTCATTTGTAATAACAGAAGACACACAGACTGTGCAATTCCTGTAATAAAAGATTCAACACCAAACAAATTGAAAAAATTGAGAAATATCAGGACCAACCCAGTGAACTGAAAAGACTAAAACAAGTATTCTAAAAGTAAATAGTATACTTGCACAACACCCTAAATGCTACCTAAGAAACTGAAAGATATTGGAACTGAGACTTGCACTGTTGACAGAAAAGTCCCTATGCAAGAATCCTATGAAAGATTGATGTTTGTAACACTAAACCAGCAGATTATGAACTGAGACACAATTTCTTATGCATATTTACTCACAAATGCTAAACAACATTGTAATGAATTAAGTTGAATCAGAAGGAAATAAATGAACTTCACAGTTGGTTGTGATGCCCAAGTTCTATAGTGGTTTACATATTTGTACAAACTACAAGATAGAAGTGAATACAAGCATATGTTGTGATTTTTATTCAGCACCAAATATTGAGATAGCATAACACAAGCTTACAAAGATTGATTTGATAGGAGCCTACCATCAAATCTGAATTTCTGATGAAACTCAGGAAATAGCCACAATAAGTACTGCTTTTAGATTATTGCATTGGATGCATCTGCCATCTATTATATTAATGAGCTTGTTTGTAAGTTTGTCCAAAATCATGCAATGAGGGAATGGCAGAGTAAAAAGAGGGACAAGACAAAATGGTAATAACAATGAAAGAGGGAGTGGTATCAAACAGCACCTCTTGCTCTCTCACTCTCTCAACAAAAACTTTTTTTACTTTATTGATGAACGCTGCCTCTCTCTCTTCTTTCTCTCTCTCTCAACAACATTTTAATTTTTATTCAATGAATGCTGATTTTTTTTTCTGGTAAACATTAATAACAGTATATAAGATAAGTAAATAAGAATTTTGCACCTAAAAATTATCTTTTCTGTATCTCTATGGATGTTTGACTGTTCTGGAAGATTTTTCTCTTTAAAAAGTTACAAACTTAATAGAATATAAGTAAATAAGTAGTAATTTTTAAGCCATAAAATTAAAATATTATCTATTGAAAGAAAGCTTGATAATATTGTATGTTTAAAGAAAGCTAAATATAAAGGAAGGTAATTATAAATATTTACAAATATTTACCAATACAGTGATGTTTGTAAATATTTATGAATGAAGAATTTTGCCAAGGCAGTGAAATTTGTCAAGATCTTTTTCCATTTCAGCCGGTTAGGAGAGAGAGAGAGAGAGAGAGAGAGAGAGAGAACGCATACACGTTTGTGGAAAAAATTTTAAGTCTCTGTGTGTAAGCTATTAATGTAATCCTGTATAATTTTGGACTTTGAATGGTTACGTACAGAAATGTAAACAAACTAACGTATATACACGCACACACACACACACAAATATACTTATTTGTTTTGAAGTCTGTGTTCCATTGTATTAAATATACTCATCCTCCTGCTATGGAGAATGAAACAGACAGAAGATAACGGTTAGCCAGAGAGAGACAAAGGCAAAAGACAGCCAGTCTCACTCAGGAAGAACAGGATGCAAGAAGATTAAACAATACATTAAGGTTATTAAATCAATCACAAGAAGTGAGATAAGAGAGACGAGCCCAAAAAATACTTAGTGGAAGTAAGAAAGGAGAGGAGGCCTTTATTCCATGCCTCCGGCCTATTGAGGCAACCTTTTCCTTTAGTAAGAGTAGACGACAGTTTCCTGTTATCCCAGCATTTGCAATGATCATAAACAAATCACAAGAGCAGAGCTTCAATAATGTTGGTATCACCCTACCATCACCAGTATTCCACCATGGACAACTTTATGCTGCATTGAGTAGAAGTAGAAGTTGTAATAATATTAAAATGTTGGTAAACGACCATCCAAAAGAAGGCAAACTCGTTGCTGGTAGGATTTTCACTAGAAACATGGTGTTGAAGCAGTTACTGGGATAAAGATTGTAATGTTGTTATTTTAATTTTATTTTCCGTATCATTTTCATGCCATCATTTCTGCTGGCACAGGTTGCACTAGTATAGTATATAAACAGCAAATGTCATATTATGTTATGGTAAAGGTATTAGATGTCACACGTATGACAGTTTATCAAGATCACATTTACAAAAACCCACCAGCCAGGGTATGGCTATTAGAACTCCTAGGTTATAAGATCTCCAAACATGATATTCAACAAGATGATATTAGTGGATATAAGACCTAAAAATCCCAGAGAGCAGGAAAGAATTAGTCATTTTGAGATTGACTAATTTTTATAGTCAATTTATTCTAGCTATTTCTAAAAAAATAAGTAATTTTTAAACCTATGGAAAAGAACTCCATATTCTTATGGAGAAGAAGCATTCTGATCTGTCTGAAAAAGATATTTAGTTAATTGCAGTGTACAGATGTTTGACACAACAAAAGAGATCATAATCACTACTGATGTACTGTCTCAAGTGAGGTTTGCAGTCCTATACTTATTGTGATGTCTATCTTAAGTTGAAAGTAACTACTCCAATACTGATTTCAAATTTTGGCACAAGACTAGCAATTTTGGGGGTTGGGTAAGTCAAATGCACACACTCTAGTGTTCAACTGGTACTTATTTTATTGACCCTGATAGGATGAAAAGCGAAGTTGACTTTGTTGGAGTTTGAACTCAGAATGTAAAGATGAACAATGTGTCACTAAGCATTTTGCCCAGTGTGCTAACAATTCTGCCAGCTCACTGCCTTTAACTACTCTAATATTGAAAGAGAGGCTTTGGTGATTGTTTGTACTGTAAAAAGAGCCCAAAACTTTTTATTAGGACAACAGGTTTTCTTGAGAACTAACTATAAGAGTTAATATTCATTAGTCTCAGAAAAGAAGTGCTACAAAATAATGTTGGACAATCCAGTTGGCTGCTTTTGACTGAAATTTTATGTATAAAAGGCAATATAATGCTGTACATGGATGTTCTGTCTGAATGAAATTCAAGGAATCAATAAAGACAAATGAAAATGCAATGAAGACATCATATACTCATTTGATGGAAACAGATGTGCAGAAAATAAAAGCTGAAACAAAAAAAATAATGTAGGTATGTCTAAAATTGTTAATTGAATCAAAATGAATACAAGAAATAATTACTAAGTGAAAGACTTTATAAAGCAATTAGACAAAAACTCATTGTTAATAATTAATGACATTTTTTTGTATGGAAACATCATTGTTCCTGTAGTATTGCAACAAATTTTCATAAAAGCTATACATGATAACATCCATGGTGGAACTATAGCTACAAGAGATAGTCAGTGAATAGGAGCATGGTGACCAGAATATTGTAATGGCACCAATAATTATGATCAAAATTACCCTCAATGTAGTCAGATTAACCCTATAAAGTTACTGAGAATAGTTGGCCAATTGAAGAAAAGCCATGGTCATATGTACATATGGATCAGGGATATGTTCTTAATGTTGGTGAGTTACTCATACTAATTATTACATTTTCTGGTTGGAGCTATAAGAGTTAATGATCAGTCTGTTAAAACAGTAATGAATGTTATGAGAACTATTTTCACCAGGAATGAGATTCCACATACATTGACTGCCAATAATGTTGCAGTTTTGTAATGAGATATTCTAGGAATAGCTTAAGAATTTTGGGTTGCAAACTCTTTAAGAAGCCACCATACCATCAAGTATCTAGTGGTCAGTTTGAAAAACTGATAAAGAATCTGAAAATGGGAATTAAAGCTTTTACTAAACAATTTGGGATGCCTGTTTATTGAGGTTTCTACTCAGTTACTAGTTGATTGCCCATACTGGAAGAAAGCACAGCTCTTCACTATTGAGGGAACTTTAGATAAAAGCCCTTTTAATAATGTCTCTTGCTACTGATGCTCCCCCATGGTGTGATCCTAAACCTGGTATGTTGCCAGCTTCCAGCAACTAACGACTGGGGATATCCCATCACCAAATGAAGTTGGTGTTGATACCAATGACATGGCTCTTAATTATGTTGAACAAGGCAAAGAAAGATAGCAGTTTCTTTTTGTCTGAAAATTACGAGGAAGAGCAGCTTACCATCAAGTGGCAAATAAACCAATTCTCAAAGCTGCAGATCTCTTCTATCTGTCTGCTCTTCGTAGTTTTAAAGTGAGAGTCAGTCTGCCCAATACTATCTTGCCCTTTAGACTTGAAGGTTTGATCACAATGGCCCAGCAGTCTAAGAAGGCTGCAGTAGCCAGTAAGCTACAGGTTTTACATTAGAGTGACTTTAAAAGAGTGGAGAGCTCCAGTTACCCTGGAGTTGTCTGAAGGATGTCCAAAAGAGCATCAGACCATATGAGGGACTCCACTCTTTGATTTGCTGTCAAGGTTGACTCCCCTAGCTTTTTTTTCCTTTTCCAAGGCAGTGCTTGGAGTTTCTTCCATAACATGCTAAATAACCCTAAGCTGGGACCCTGGCAGGTGTTAGCAGAGACCTGAGGTCTCTAAGCCCTGGAACTCATCAACCAGAGCCCCACAACTAGATACAGTTTAAAGTCATAAGCATGACATAAGGGAAGCAATATAGGGAGATGTAATATCCTTGTTATATAACAGCAGTGTTACAGGTGGTTTTATGACGATGTCATGTGACCTAAACCAATAGTCACGTGATAATTATTATAGAGGGCGGTGTTTTTAATAGTGTCGCTTCCTATGATTGATGTAACTATCACAAACTGTAAAGAAGTAATATTTATACCCACTTAAACGTGGGTGTTCTGTTAGAACAAACTATACTGCAATAGATACCCTGAGAGAAACTCATATTGGCTTTTTGGTGGAAAATGCACTCTTGTTTATATTGCTAGCAAGAAGATAAGTCCCCCCTCCCCGCCACCTCGCTGCTGGCGATATAAACAAGAGTACATTTTGCACCAGAAAACCAATATGATCGTTTCCACAATATAGTTTGTTCTAGTAGAACATCCATGTTTATGTAAGGATAAATATTACTTCTCCGTATTAATACTGCCTCTCTTCGCTAATAAATATTTTTTAACAAAACGAAAAGAATACCATTCCAACAGTTTTCCAAATTAATAACTTTAAACAATTGAAAGAAATATTGTTAATTTATAACAATATGTTTCTGATTAATACTCGACCATCATTAGACTCCTATCTGTATTTTACGCGTGGGCCACAAAAATAACTGACAACTTTTGGGTCCTACACAAACTGAAGGTTAAAATTCGAACTCCCTGAAAGAGTAAACAGTACTATTATACAACCAGATCACCTAAATATATAAGAAAAATGTTCATGAAAAGTTAAGCGTGGCTGTGTGGTAAGAAGTTTAGTTCCCAACCACATAGTTCTGAGTTCGGTCCTACTGCGTAGCACCTTGGGCAAGTGTCTTCTATTATAGCCCCGGACCGACCAAAGACTTGTGAGTGGATTTGGTAGACAGAAACTGAAGTGTTTGTGTTTGTCTCCACCACGGCTGGACAACCAGTGCTGCTTTGTTTATGTACCCGAAAAAAAAAAAGACTAATTCTTTTAAGATAGTACCCCAGCATGGCCCATTCCAATGACTGAAACATGTACAAAATAAAATCTATGATAGGTTCAATCCTCACCGAAAGATCCTGTCGTATAGTGGCGTACTGTTCCCGAATGTAGAACTGACAACGTTCTTCTAATGGCACATAAGGTTCCGTCGGATACTTTTCACGGTATTTCTCCAAAAAGTATGATTCAAAATCACACAACACCATATCCATGTCAACTAAAACAATTAGTTTCTTTTGCGACGGGGCATGTGGCGGTGTGGCCACTACTGTAGGTTCGGTCCCAGCTAACCGAGGCATGTTTCGATTTAAAGGTTATGTTTACTTTTGTTCTTCTTGTGTTTGTTGTTGTTGACGTAAATTTGCCAACGATCTCACTTCTCAGTGAACAGAATATAATCCTGAACACTGGATCACTAATGTTCGTATAATTATTTTCTCTTATTGTTCTTGTATAATTGCGTATGTCTGTGCTTGATTTAACAATAAAATTATTACATTGGTTAATAAACAGATGTAGTGCAGGTGACTGAGAGCGAATGCATTGCCGGTGAAACAAAACTGAGCTTGTAAGTAAACATTAAAAGAGAGAATGGTAGTAATGTTGGTTGTGATAGCAGTGGTCTTAGCTTTCCTACTAAACTACAACAATGGCGCTACCTACTTCTCTTACTAATTTAGTATATCAGACTGACAGCCAGACGGAGATAGACAGATAGATGTAGATCAGTTTAATGAAGAAGTAGGGACGGTAGTATTCACATAAAGGGGAGGCACCTTTCCGTAAGAGAGAGAGAGAGAGGAACTATAAAACGTGTGTGGGAGAAGCGAGTTGTGGGTGGTTCAGATAGTGAGTAAAGTGTTGATAGACGTCTTGGAGAAGAGAGCAGGTTGCGATGGGATTAGCGTAAGTTTGAAGAGAAGCAGGGTGGAGTGTTTTTAACACCATCAGGTATTACGTAGTTGTTTACAATAACGATATAAATTTCTCATAATAGGCACTAGGCCACAAATATTAGGGGATAGGATTAATTAATTAAATAAACCTCAGTATTCGACTGGTACCTATTAAATCGTCTGCTCAGAAAAACGAAGAGTAAAGTCGAATAAGATTTACACTGAATTCCCTCCGAGACCAACTTTGCCGCTCGTCCTTTGATTGCTAAGTTAATTTCGATGGGATTTCATCTCCAAACGTAAACATGCATAAGTAAATACGTAGTTGCCCACTTTACCCATTCTCTTCATCAACACCCTCTTAAATACCTCAAGAACTGTAGTTCCCACCCCTATCAAGTCTATCCTCCAATATCTTCTATAAACACCACGACGTATGTTTTCCCCACCACCACTCTCTTTTAATACTACAAGATAGAATTGTTATTGGGGGTGATGGTACAGATAGTGGAGGTGGTAATGTTTAATGGTAGTTTAATACACTTCCCAAAAAGTTGAGCTGATGTGAGATTTGCCGTTCATCATCATCATCGTCGTTATCCTGACCATCATTATCATCATCATTTTACATTTGTATTCTTCCTTGTATTGGACAGGTCTTTTCTCTTGCACAGCAGCATAATTTAGTTCCATCTCTACAGCGGTATTTCGTCTGCCGTAACGTTGTGAGTTCAAGTTCCGCTGAGGTCGACTTTACCTTTCATCCTTTCAGGGTCGATAAATTAAGTACCAGTTTGTCCCCTCTATGTTTAGCCCCTTGTGGGTAATAAAGATATAGATATAGGTTCCAGTGTTACCAGAGTGAAGCTCTGAACTCAGTAAAATACGTGTATTATTCTTGTGTCAGATCATTTCAGTTGGCTATACTCTCTTCTATAATCAATTTACTTGCCCTCGTCTTTGCCACCAAATACCACAACAACCACCGGATTTTTGCTGTTAAGCACCTACAGCTATGACAGCCTTTGTTTGGAAAGTTATGTAAAACTATTTTGAAGTCAACAAATTTAGAAACAAATATAGGAAACGATCATTTATCTTATTTTACCAATCATACTCATGAGTGAAACATTAGAATCGATTTTCTACAGAAGTAAATCATAGTTTTAAAAATTCACAGGACACTTAGATGCCCCTTTTAAAACCTCTCCTCCTGAACCACTGGTCAAGAAGATCACGCAACATACTACAAACTGAAGCCAATTCTTATTCAAACTGCATTGTTATTTCATGTGAAAAGAAAGGTACTTTCATCATAGGTCCATCGAATCAAGGCTGATTCAGGGTTAAATAGCAATAGCCAAGCTCTTTGGATTTCATTAGTAAAAGGAAATTTAGTCTTATAATAGAAGTCTGTAAAAATGTAAAGATGTGTGAGGGTATGTGTGTACATATATATAACTATCTATCTAGCATATATAGCATATATATATATATATATATATATATATATATATATATATATATATATATATAATATATATATATACACACACACACACATACATTTACATATATATATATATATACACACACACACACATTTACATATATATATACACACACACATTTACATATATATATATACACACACATTTACATATATATATATATATATATGTAAATGTGTGTGTGTGTATATATATATATATAATGTTCGTGTGAATGTATGTATACAAAAAAAACCCCACATGTATCCTTCTTTGTGTTACACATGGAAGAAATAAATGTATCATGTTGCAAGATGGACAGATAAAAAAATATACACTGGTGCTGGTGTTGCAGCTGCTGCTTATAGCAGTGGTGGTGGTGGTGATGGTAGTAGTAGTAGTGGTGGTGGTGGTGGTGGTGGTGGTGAAGGCGAAGATATCAGCAAATATATAAATAGATAATATAATTCAGGTAAGTAGGAGTAAGAATGGGTTATCATCAGATAGCTATGTTAAATATACACGCAGCTGTCTTAATGTATCTCTGTGTATGTGTATGCTGTGTTACGTAGATGTGTGTGTCTATGTATACGTATAGAAATATGTAAAAACATAAACATCTTTCTCTCTCTCAGTTTGTGTGCATACATGTATAATACACACATCACTTAATTACGGGGATGTAAACACACCAGCAGTAGTGGAGGACAAACATAGACACAAAAACATGCACAAACACACACATATATACACAACAGGCTTCTTTCAGTTTCTGTCTCCCAAATCTACTCACATGACTTTCATCAACCCGAGGCTATAGTAGAAAACACTTGCCCAAGATTCTACACCATGGGTGAGAACCCAGAACCATGTGGTTGGAAAGCAAATTTCTTACCATATAGCCATGCTTGCATCTATACATATGTCTATATAAGGTGCATTCCAGTTTTCAGGCTTTTTCAGGAGAAACTTATTAATTTCAAAGAAGTACAAAACTATATCTTATTCAACGGAAGATCCTCTGACTTCAATACACATATTGTAATACTCCAGCTACTTTGTGAAGGCCCTTTGGAAGTATGTGCAGGATGGTTTCATCACTTTGTGTACATCTCAGGTAGGCACAGCTGACAACACTACCATGCCTGTCGTGTTTGTCCTGATCAGGCAGTATCCCCTGGTAGCACTAGTCAGGGATTTCTGGAAATTATCTGTGGAAATGAAAGTCCTCTGGAAAAGATCAGCCAATTGATTTTCATTGGTACCTATAATTTCCCTACAGATATTGTTACTCATGCCTACCACTAATTCCATGTTGGAATATTCACTGGCAGCATTGCCTTGACTGACAGAGGGCTGTGAACGCCTGATGGCACTCAATGTGTTAGGCACCTTACCTCAGTCTATACCTGATTCAAGAA
Organism: Octopus sinensis; assembly: GCF_006345805.1. NCBI lineage: Eukaryota > Metazoa > Mollusca > Cephalopoda > Octopoda > Octopodidae > Octopus > Octopus sinensis. The sequence goes on along the minus strand of NC_043003.1, from coordinate 72,704,854 downwards.
TGCAACTCTGTCAAAGAGATGAGCTGTGAAAATCATGTCTAACAAACAGCAACCACAACTGCTCATTGTTAAGGAAACACTGGGGATGTAGCCTTGCAAACTCCAGCTTACACATTAGTTCTATACCCAGCATAGCCTTGGGTATTCTGAACGCAGTCATATCCATACCTGAAGATACACAAGCGTTTTTGGTTTGGCTAGTATAGAGCATAAATGAATTTTTGAGGTTTGCAACTCCAAAGTATTCTCCATAAAATAGGCCATAAGCAAAGCAGGATTCCTAAAGATGCAATCCAGTGACTGTTATTGTTTATTCTTGTGATTTATTGACTGACATGGCAAAATTCAGGTAAGCTAGAAACTGAGGTGTTCAAAAGGACATATTTTTGGTATGACTGAAATTCTGAGGGCTTTTTTTTGCTTCTTGTATTAGCTGGCGCCTGTGTTATGGTAGAGTTCCCTAAAAATTCAAAAATTCTGCAGAATAATCAATTACTTCTCCTTGATTCACAACAATGTCTATTAATTTGTAAGCTTGACTGTTTCCTGGAAGAACTTGTAACAGTTGCCAGTTGATGCAGGTGACTGTAATACTTTTGGTTTTAAAATATTGCTCTTTATAGTGGGGGTAATCAATGGCACCAATCCCAGATTTGTTAGAAGAAATCAATGGAATTTATGCCAGATTTTAAATGGGTATTCGACATCAACCCCAGTATATGACTGGTACTCATTGGAATAACTCCAGAAAAACAAAGAGAAAAGTTTACTCTGACACAATACAAAACCATTGCTTAATATGTTGCAACAACAGGTCAGGTGTTCAAATTTTCTGAGAAACACACACACACACACAAAACAAATGAAAGACAATAATAAAGATGAGATTAAAAATCAATGTGATTTATGTTTTTTTTACTTTCAATATTTAATGACTAATGTGATTCAGATCTGATTCTTAAATATCATAGACAAAGGACAGAAGAAAACAAATAATAGTTTCCAATGTAAGCACAAGGCCAGTAGTTGAGAGGAGGGGATCAATTAAAACTATAAAGCACAGTACTTAACTAGTACTTTATTTTAATGACCCCCTCACCCCCAAAAGTCTAGCAATTTGAACTTGGCAGAATCAACTTTACCTTTCATCATTTTCAAGGTCAATATAATAAAATACCAGTTATATATTGAGGCCAACACACTGACTAATCCCCTTCCCTCAAGATTTCTAGCCCTGTACCTTAATAATAATAATAATAGTTTGGTCATGTGATGCAGATGGATGTGGATTGCATAAAAACATGCTGATCACTTAAAGTGGTGGGAGGTTGTGGAAGAGGGAGACCCAGAAAGATATGGGATGAAGTATTGAAGGCTGATCTCAAAATGCTAAGACTTGCAACTCCAAAGTATCCTCCATAAAATAAGCCATAAGCAAAGCAGGATTCCTAAAGATGCAATCCAGTGACTGTTATTGTTCATTCTTGTGATTTATTGACTGACATGGATCAAGGTATGTGATGCTTTGCTGAACTCAACATGACCCACCCACCACAACAAATGAAAACCAAAGTGCCACATAAAAAGCATTGGTGTGAAAAGTGCTGGTTCCATGTAAAAAGCACACAGTGTGCTCTGTAAAGTGGTTGGTGTTAGGAAAGGCATCCAGCTGTATGTAGAAACCAAGCCAAAACAGACTGTAGAACCTGGTGCACCTAACCATACCAGTTCCATCAAGCTGTCCAAAATCCCAAAAGGGATTTTTTCTGATACTGTAATGATTCTGCAAAAAAGGAATTTTTCTGACGCTCTAATGATTCTGCCAGCCCAACACCTTAACAATGATAGCAAGAGTCTACATACACACACACTTGTGTGCATGCATGTGTATGTGCACACAAACACACACACACATATAGAGGAGATGCAAGTAGTATACATCTATTGAAATATATTAATAGGTATGTACAATGAGTGCTTATATTGGTGTACCACTAACACTCTGGCTTGAAATGGGAATGAGGTGTGGAAATTGCCTATCCAAAGTGGCTAGAAGTGGTACTTGATTCACTTTATTTATATTTTAATTACCAAGTAAATGTCCTCGAATAGCACCAAATGTTCCATTTTTAGACTTGTCTACTATGATAGAAATCCTCATTGATAGAAATTTTTGTTGGTTGGCCATATACACAGGATGGACAACAACAAACACTCCATACAAATCCTTTACTCCCAGGGAAGACCTAGATTGAGATTTGCAAAAATGAGCATAGGTGGAAAGGAACTGATCATAATAAATGGCAAACCCAAGTGAAAAATCAACCAGTATCGAGAAAGCTTATCAAGTCATGCCAAAGCCATAAACAATCATAGTCGCAATGACTGACTGCAGAATAATGATAAAATACACACCTGGTGTATGCTATGGACACACAAGGGATGCAGTAATATCAGAGAAAATAGCTTTTGTGTGTGGAAGATGTACAAGTACTATAAACACTGAAAATGTGCAGAAAATAGACTCTACCAACTGCCAGCAGGGTAAGCTTGAGGTAGTAGATAGCTTCCATTATCTAAGTGATGAAGTTAGTAACTGGGGTGGATGCTCTGAGAGTGTAGCTGTGAGAATAAGAATAGGCTGGGCAAAGTTCAGATAGCTCCTACCTCTGCTGGCAACAAAGGGCCTCTCTCTCAGAGTGAAAGGCAGATTGTATGATGCCTGTGTGTGAACAATTATGCTACACAGCAGTGAAACATGGGCTGTGACAACCGAGGACATACGTAGGCTTGAAAGAAATGAAGCCAGTATGCTTCACTGGATGTGCAATGTCAGTGTGCATGTACAACAGAATGTAAGCATTTTGAGAGAAAAGTTGGGCATAAGAAGTGTCAATCTCTGACTGTGGAGGGAAACTGTGATAGAGGTAGACCCAGGAAGACATGGGATAAGGTGATGAAACTTGATCTTTGTAAGGGGTACCAGAACAAACTCAAGTTAAAAAAAAGGTGAGTATGGACAGTGGATCATCTTTTCACATACACTTCTCACCCACAACATCCTGATTCTCTCTGATATATTGTCTTGCAAACCAAAATATCTCATGTCTCTGATCCTCATGTTGAACAGACAGATTTCCTACTTTCTGCTTCTCCCTTAGCTGTGTAAACCTTTCTCCCACACTAATCTTCTGGCTACCTGATAAAATTCTCTGTCATTTCTATTTTTCCAGTCTTTCCAAGACTGTCTTTACACTTTTATAGCTCTGGCTACTTCACTGTTGCACCACCACACCAACAACTTTTGTCTGGCCAAAACTTTGCATCAGCCTCAGGTTTGGTCTGTAACTCTCAGTAGTTTGTCCGGTAGCAACTTCCAATTGTTCTCTATGTCAAATGCGTCCACTCAATTTCTCTAACTTTCTGACTACTTACTGGGTCTTTATGCATCTATATCTTCCTTTTCCAGACTGGTTTGCTTTTCTGAGTCCTTGTAGCTCTGAGTTTGAAGTCACTAATCACTAACTTATTTTGGATTATACATTTTTCACTATAGAAAGATTGCATTTACAAGCATCTGCCCATCTCATATTCTGGAGAGAATGTAGTTAATCTTTCTTGTGTACTTACCATATTGATAGGTAATCAAGTGGATGGCTAATATCTTAAAATTCACGTCATTCAAGTCATTTGCATCCCAGAATTCCAGCAGTTTCTTTCCCTCCCTTCTTACACACACATACACACATAATTCTATGGCACCAATCTGCACCTAGAAAGTTTTGCTTCAGTTTCTATTAGCAGAGCAGTACCTACTGTGGCTGTCTGTTCAGCTATGAATATTTGTCTAAACAAATACACTCACTCACTCTCTCTCTCTCTCTCTCTTTCTCTCGCTCTCTCTATCTATCTATCTATCTCTATCTCTCCCTCTCACAAATACATACACAATATATGCAAAAGCTGGAAAGAAATGTAGAAAGCATGCTCTGTGAAATGTGTCATATTAGTAAGTGTTAGTGATGTGAAACAGATAGATTGAGAGATAAACTAGGTTCAAGAGGAATGAGATGTAGTGTGTAACAGAAACCACTGAACTTATATGGACATGTTATGTCTATGGATGGTAACAGATGGGTAAAGAATTTCCAGGAGATGCAAGTGGAGAGAAGCTGTAGAAGGGAAAGATATGGACAGAAGTAATGAAAACTGGTTACAGGATGGCAAACATCACAAAGGACAAGACATAAGGAATGCAACTAATGGCAAGTTGCTATATATTTTGAAAGGTTCCTGTCCAACCCATGCAAGCATAGAAAGCAGTAAAAAAATGATGATGATGATGATGATGTGAGTGACATTACATGCTTGAAGAAACATGGTTAGACCTCTTGTCTTTGGAATGGTTTTTGTTGGACTCAGTATTTTAATAAAACACACCACACACACACACAGACACACACACATGTAGAATCCTTTTCATGAAAAAACTGCATAGTAGTTCTCATTGCAAACTGTAGACAATCCTGTCATTGCACAAACACATCTAAACATGAAACACATACAATTCTGAAGTGTTATTGCCAAGTTTCTTTCTTAGTGACTTTGGTTTTGCTGCCAGCACTTTGTTGCAGGAAGAAATTCACTAGAGAATACAACAACGGGCTGGAAAAAAAAAAAAAAAGAAGAATGGAGAAAATACAGTTTAATAATTCTGCAATGATATTTTTCTATTCTCAGTTAAACAATATTATACAACAGAACAAATAATATAAAAGTTCTTTTACTTGATTTTCTCAATTCAAATCACAGAAAGCCTATAACCTACAGTTAGTAGCGGAGGTGGATGCTCTGAGAATAAGAATAGGATGGGCAAAGTTCAGATAGCTCCTACCTCTGCTGGCAATAAAGGGCCTCTCCCTAGAGTGAAAGGCAGATTGTATGATGCTTGTGTGTGAACAGCAATGCCACACAGCAGTGAAACATGGGCTGTGACAACTGAGGACATATGTAGGCTTGAAAGAAATGAAGCCAGTATGCTTCACTGGATGTGCAATGTCAGTGTGCATGTACAACAGAGTGTAAGCATCTTGAGAGAAAAGTTGGGTATAAGAAGTATCAGATGTAGTGTGCAAGAGAGACAACTGAGCTGATATGGTCATGGATGAGGACATGTAAAGAAGTGTCAATTTCTAAATGTGGAGGGAAACTGCGATAGAGGTAGACCCAGGAAGCCTAGGTACACATTAATTAATGTATTCCTAGATATATGAGAAAAATGGGTTGGTCAAATTTGAAATGTTTTTCATTATGGATCTGCTGAATGCTAGCTGAAACTAAATTACCACCACAGCAGTCTAGGGTTGAGAAAGTACAAGAGAATCACTGATGTCAATTTACACAATTCGATAAACTCTGACCCATCTGATTCTTGTGGTAATGATTCTGCCAGCTTGCCCTCACTGCCTTACATACCATATATGCATTAAACACACAAACACTCACATAAATAGCATATATAGACCTTACATATATATCATATATGGATCCTGCATATATATATATATATTATATATATATATATATATATATATATATATATATATATATGAATAAAAAATGGAGTTAACACAGGTTTAAACAAGTATTTTTACTTTCTACATATGTTTCAAAAATTCCACTGATACTTATTCAAAAGAATAAAAGGTATAAACAATGCAATCTTCTCTTCGGGAAAGTGAAAAAACGAAACTTGTCAATACGACATTTTAGCAAAAAATTATGGATTCGTATAGCGATAGACAGAACGCTATTAATATGTTTAAAAAAACCTTATATGATATAACGTCATAAGTAGCTAACAGAAAGAGTAGGGATATTAATAGTGAATGTTAAATATAAAGGAAATTAAAGTCTAAACTATATATAATGATAGAGACTACTTATATGCACTAAAAGTATGTTTCTGCCAATGCTTACATCTGTATGCTCATTCTATAACCGTGTTTACTAGAGTATTTTTAGAAAAAATAATGAAAAATAGCTCAGAATTGCAGAGAAGACAGAATTTCTTGCCTTTGTCATATGGTATCGAAATTGAGAGGATCAACCATTCTAAATGAAATTGTTCATTATGGTCTTTTAAATCCCAAATCAGTTGCTGACACCGGTACTATTCCGTTATTTCTATCCCTAAATGTTGAGTAATGGATAGAAATTCTCTTAGATAACTCTAACGATGTGCTTCCAATGTAAAATCGTACTTTATTATGAGTACTGATTATACACTGGTATATAGAATTTTTAATCTTAGAGTTACTTGACATAAATTTAATTCTATTGGGATTGACTTCAGATACAATAACCTTGTTATTAATATTTCTAGAGGGTTGGATGGTAGTAGCTAAATTAATGTTAGTATTAGGAAATGTATTAATATTTAACAGTTTGTTATTATGAGAAGATATAATTTGCAAGAGATTTTTTGTGTTTGAAAAACCTATCCTAACCTTATGTGAATTAATTATAGAGTAATATCACTCTATAATTAATTCACATAAGGTTAGGATAGGTTTTTCAAACACAAAAAAATCTCTTGCAAATTATATCTTCTCATAATAACAAACTGTTAAATATTAATACATTTCCTAATACTAACATTAATTTAGCTACTACCATCCAACCCTCTAGAAAAATTAATAACAAGGTTATTGTATCTGAAGTCAATCCCAATAGAATTAAATTTATGTCAAGTAACTCTAAGATTAAAAATTCTATATACCAGTGTATAATCAGTACTCGTAATAAAGTACGATTTTACATTGGAAGCACATCGTTAGAGTTATCTAAGAGAATTTCTATCCATTACTCAACATTTAGGGATAGAAATAAACGGAATAGTACCGGTGTCAGCAAACTGATTTGGGATTTAAAAGACCATAATGAACAATTTCATTTAGAATGGTTGATCCTCTCAATTTCGATACCATATGACAAAAGCAAGAAATTCTGTCTTCTCTGCAATTCTGAGCTATTTTTCATTATTTTTTCTAAAAATACTCTAGTAAACACGGTTATAGAATGAGCATACAGATGTAAGCATTGGCAGAAACATACTTTTAGTGCGTATAAGTAGTCTCTATCATTATATATAGTTTAGACTTTAATTTCCTTTATATTTAACATTCACTATTAATATCCCTACTCTTTCTGTTAGCTACTTATGACGTTATATCATATAAGGTTTTTTTAAACAATATTAATAGCGTTCTGTCTATCGCTATACGAATCCATAATTTTTTGCTAAAATGTTGTATTGACAAGTTTCGTTTTTTCACTTTCCCGAAGAGAAGATTGCATTGTTTATACCTTTTATTCTTTTGAATAAGTATCAGTGGAATTTTTGAAACATATGTAGAAAGTAAAAATACTTGTTTAAACCTGCGTTAACTCCATTTTTTATTCATATCATTCAAATATTCAACGTAAACACGAAGTTTCAACCTTTATAAACAAGGAGTTACAACATCTTTACTTGTGAGATTTTTGCTGCCCTGGTAACTATTCATTCATTTATCCATGTTAATTGTTAACAAGGTAAAATACACTCATCTATTTATATATATATATATATATATATATATATTGGGTCATCCCATAAATAATGTGGCTTTTTTCAATTGCATGAACTTAAAATCAGAAGGGGACAGGATAAACTACCTGCATCAACTCGCTATAAAAGCAGGTAGTAATTTTGCCTTGTCCTTATTCTTATTGCAAATTTTTAAGAGCGTAGTTCGATTTTAACAGCTATTTTTTTTTCAAAGTTATAATGGAAGTGACAAAGGAGCATATTTGCTTTATGAGTTCAATATAGTGAGTGGTTAGCTCAAAAATGGCTTAAATGATTTTGCAGTGGAGATCTGAGCCTTGAAGATTATGAGCATAGTGGACGCCCATCTGTCATTGATGATGGTCAATTAAAGATCATCATTGAGAAAGATCTATGTAAAATCACTCAAGAACTTGCAAAAGAACTTCAAGTTAGTTAGAAAACTGTCTGAAACTATTTGCATGTGATTGGAAAATCAAAAAAGCTCGACAAATGGGTACCACCCAATTTGAATGAAAATCAGAAAATGAGCACATTATGAAATTTGCTCATTGCTTCTTCTCCATAACCAGACCGATCCATTTCTTGACCATATTGTAACTTGCAATGGAGTGTGTATGCATGCCAAACACTAGCTTTCTTCTTTAAGTCCAATACTTCAGCCCTAATCATTTTCAGGTTATACAAAACTCAGGTTTTACCAACACTGAAGTACTACAGGCTTACAGACCTGTGGACTGAGTACTACTGGAGTATAATTCACATGTCATAGATAGATATGCTATCACATGCACATAAACACATAAACATCTTAAATTGTATCTAGAAGATTAACATATTACCAAAATTTATGTCACCTTCAGGGAGCAATTCTCTTCCACCAACTTAACAACACAGAAACAATAGTTAAATAGGAGGGATATACAAAGACTTACACACTGCTGGTCTCTAAATCCTCAGCAATGTTGAGTTCATTCTTGATAAATTCTCTGTCTAAACGAGTTTCAGACTGACCAGCCTCTGTAAGAATGATTATAACAAATAACATTAATGAAATATCAATACTAATTATAATTACAATAAAGCAGGTGTGAGATCATCATATGAGGAAGCAGGTGAACAACTAGAGATAAACAAACACCATTGTACCTTCATTTGTCTCTTCAATTTCTAACCTAAACTTGTGATAAATAAATACTGATTTTTTTTTTTATCTTAATTATTCTATTTAGTTTCTTATTTTCAAAACGTAAAACTTATTCATAAATTCTATTTTACTCAATCTTTTACTTGTTTCAGTCATTAAACTGTGGCCATGCTGGGGTACTGCCTTGAGGAATTTTAGTCAAACTAATCAACCCCAGTACTTATTTTCTTTGTAAGCTGGGTACTTATTCTATTGATCTCTTTTGCCAAACCGCTAAGTTATGAGACATAAATACACCAACACCACTTGTCAAGTGGTGGTGACATACACACACACATGACAGGCTTCTTTCAGTTTCCATTTACCAAACCCACTCAAAAGGCTTTGGTCAGCCCAGGGCTATAGTAGAAGACACTGGCTCAAGATGCTATGCAGTGGGAGTCAACCTGGAATGATGTGGTTGAGAAGCAAACATGACTGTGGCTATATTTACATTCAAAAAGGAATATTCTGGAAAACAATATTGTCCTTTTAATAGAATATACATAAGTTTGTATACTATGAGAGGATTAGAGTTCTTGATGTTTTGGGTGGGGAACCTTCTTTAAATAAGAAGTTTACTATGTATCTCATTACAAGTTTTTGGGGGATGTTTTTTTTTCTGTTGTGACAAGTCATTGTTAAGTATTACTTTACACAGAACTTTATGTTTGCTTTGTCTTTCAGACAAATTTTTCGCTACGATTTGTCATTGGTTTAACAGCACTCCATTGCTGACAGGTGTGTTTAGTGATAGCCACTCTGTTGCTGGGGTTCATACTGCTACACCTCACCTGGCGTATAGCTTGTGTAATACCTATCATCATCATCATCATTGTTCGACCGTGGTCGAGACAATGGAATTTACTATGCTACGCCAGACTTCACGGTCCATCATGGCATTACGGAGGTCCTGTTGCTGGATGCCTGTATCCCTGGAGATTACATCAGGGTAGGAGAGTGTGCGCCCTCTGGTACTGCGAGTAGATGGCTTCCAGAGGAGAAGAGTAGAAATTATCTCTTTTTCAGCTCTACAACAATGTCCAGCAAACTGGACTCTCCTACCTTTCACAAGAGATGACACAGGTGGTAGTTTCCCATATATTTGCATTTTGTTTGGATGGTGCTTCCACGAGAGATTTTGAGCTCTCATAAGGAGGCGAGTATAGATTCCATCCAACTGCCTCTCAAGCTTCTTTGATAACGTCCAGGTTTCTGAGCCTAGCGTATAGCTTGTGTAATACCTATTCAGTTGCAGCACAATTATTAAATAACTAATATCAAGCATTTCCTGGCTTACGATTTACTTAACACCTGTTGTAATTAAACACTAGTTAACCCTTTAGTGTTCGCATTATTCTACCAAAATGAATGCTTTTTTATCCACATTGTTTTGAACTAATCATGCATTATCTTGTAGCTATGAGCTTTTGATGAGGTAGCTGTTAATTTTTAAAACGATATTGTAGGGTTGACGTGAGAGACCAGATCTGGCCAGTTTGAACATAAAACAGGCAGAAAACTTCTGGCCGGATATGGCCGGTTTAAATGCTAAAGGGTTAAACTAAAATCATATTATCTTTCCAAATTTCTTTACCTAACATTTTTATTTATTTAATTTATATTCTATAATTTATTACAGTATCAATTATTCATTATTATTTTATTCATTTCATTCACATGTGCTATAATTCACTCTACTCTAACCTGATGGAAAGTTATATTTTATTTATTTCCTTAGCCCTTTGATGCCATCAGTTCACAAACATATAAGGTATAAATCAGGAATTCTTTTGCTTCGGTAATGACATGATTTATTAACTTTTTGAGATGTTTCTGCTTTCAAAGGAACACATTTAGTTCTACCAGTTGTTTCTCCCATCTATTGGTATCTGTAACTATGGAGCACATACGTCTTGCCATATTGGATGGGATGTTAAGGCAGCAAACTGACAGAATCATTATCACTCTGGGCAGAATGCTTAGTGATATTTTGTCTGTCTTCATGCTCTGAGTTCAAATTCTGCTGAGGTAGACTTTGCTTTCCATCCTTTCGGGGTTGATTAAAAAAAGGACCAGTTACACACTGGGGGAATTTGATGTAATCAACTTAATCTTTCTGTCTGTCCTTGTTTGTCCCCTCTATGTTTAGCCCCCTGTGGGCAATAAAGAAATAAATATATTAAAACCTTTCACACTACTTCTGCTTCTCATCATCTTTTCATTTTTAATTTTTAATTTTGTCATTTTTCTACATTTTCCATCATTTTTCTCTTCATTGTTCAAGTCTGTCATCTTTCATTCTTAGCTAATAGTTTCCCCATCGGCTAATTGCTAACTTCTCAAGTATTACTTCCTTCTACCAGTTCATTCCTCCTAACTTAGCTTTACTTCTCTTAGCATAGCACACCTTCTCACCATCCTACTATGTTGTTACCCTGTTATCTCTCTGTACTAAATATATGTATGTGTATATATGTTGGGGGCACCTTCATATTGGAAGTCACTTGACCCTGTTATCTCCCCTACTGTCCTTCTTGCGTCTGACTTCTGTCTGAAGTCAGGACGCCATGATAGATCGTTAGCTCCTACACGCATTTTTTTCTGTGTATCTTTCTGTCAAAGAGCATAGGCTCGAAACGTAAAAGACTTTTTCTATTTCTATTCCTGAGCGCTATACTAATACATTTGTTTGTTTGTACTCCACCTGCCTTCGTCTTTTGTTTATTTTCGTAAACTTTCCCGTTATATATATATGTACATACACAGACACACAAAGCAAAGTTTATTACAAGAGATATGTATATGTATGAGTTTGTGTCTTCTCCCTGTCTTGATGTTTGTATACTGCATAAAAACAATAACACCATATATATAACAGTGAAAATATGATGAGCTATAATGTTGTTTGTTGTTCAAAGGACTAAGGGAAATAGTACCTTACTTGGAAACAAGTGAGGGTTAACGACAGGAAAAGCATCTAGCCATAAAAACTCTGTCCATGTAAGCATGGAAAAGCAAATGTTAAAAGGATGAAGATGAGGATTAAATATATATTGGGAGGGTCATTCTCCAAAAAATAAAACAAAAAACCCCTCAATAGATGCAGTTGAATACATTTTATTGTTAATTCACTTTTGACAAGAGTGAATAATGTTGTCGTAGCCATATTGACCCTCACTAAAGTACAATATTGCCAAAGCACTGTTTAACCAATGCCAGCATGGAAGAAATGTATGTGATGATAATGATATATGTTAACATTCAAAGACCAGGAAGCATGTTAGCCCTACCACCCTAAACCCAGGTGATGTGTTAGCTTCATTATCCAAGGGACCAAGTAGTGCATCATTCTTACAACTTAAAGTCCAGATGGTGTATTAACCTGACTACTCAAGGACCAGCTGGTATGTTAGTTCTACCACCCAAGTACCATTATGTTGTAAGTTCTCTACTATCCAAATACTACTTGGTACTGTGTTAGCCCCACCTTCCAAAGACCAGGTGGCATGTTAGCCCAACCTCCCAAGGACTAGATGATGAGTCAACGATACAGTTAATACAGTGATTTGAGGCTAACGACCGCATGACCTCCAATAGGGAGTGGTTGGGGATCATGTGGTTGTTAGCCTCAAATCACCAAGCCTGGTCGGCGTTTGTGAGAGATGCAGCATTGAGGATGAATGAAGCCAGCTCAACCCACCCCGGGTAAATGCTGTCTCAAGACAAGACAAGACCAAAGGATCAGATATGCTAGCCTTTCCATGAAGGGATCAGGCAGTATATAAGCCCTACCACCCAAAGACCAGAAAATATCTCAGCCCTATCACCTTAAGACCAGGAGGTTTGTTAACCTCCACACAAATATAATGATCATGAAAAACAAACAAATAGAAATGAATGCACATTCACCTGCCATAAGAACTGAAGAAGTGTGTTTGTATTTGTTATACTGGAGATATTCTAAGATCAATTCATTGATAATGAGGTTTTCATTACATATTGGAGGTTTTCCTTCTGAATGTTCATCTAGTACGTGGAACATCTCAGCACGTATCTGAGCTTTCACCTGGTTCAGGACACCTTTTCTTTCCAAACTTTCAGAAATAGCTAGTAAAATCAACAGAAATAACAAGCAATGATAGAGTTTCAAATCTAACTTGGCATATTATGTACTTATTACTGAATAGTAAACAAAGAAAGGAAGATATTCTAAATACAAAACAATGTTTCTTATTCTACTCTATGTTCATTTTCTATTGCTTAGTGAAAAATGTGCCAAAAAAACTCATTCACACTGCAGCTTCAGTGACAACAGAAAAAGGTTAAGTGCTTGGATTTCTGCAGCACTGATAGTTACCTTAATAAGAAAGCTGTGACAGAACCAAAATTACTATCTAGTAAAGAATCACTATGGCTCAGAAAACCTTAAATACTACTTCCAAGGACTATGTTATTATGAATCCAATCCTTGGTCTTAATGACCATCCATAGATGATGTCGATTTCTATGCATTGGCCTTGACAAAAATATAAGAGACATCCCTTTCCCAAACATGTCTCCATGTTGTAAACTAATTGCTGTCAAATCAAGATGCTTCAGCAAAGATTATCAGGACTTCATTGCAAAGGAAATACACCATTTACTCCCAGAAGGTATAATTGAAATGAATATATCAGCATGGTGAGCCAAGGTAGTAGTACTGAGTGATCCTGCCTATCAATGCAAGAAACATATGTGCACAGGTTATTCACAGTCAATTAATATACAAAATTGGATGCTTAACTAATAAAAGACAAGATGGTGAATAAACTCATAAAATATAGAATGTTCTCAGCCTTAACCTAAAAAGTGCCTGCTACTAAGAGTTAATGAAGATGGTCTGACAGAGAGTATATGACTTTTGGGGTCAATACATGTCTCAGTTTTTTTATCATTCCATTTGGCGTTATAAATGGAGAAGCTGCCATGCAATGTGTGATGGATGGGCTAGTGCAAGAGGAAAAGTTGCAAAACAACACTCCTTATCTTGACAATGTTACTATTGCTGGACAGATACAGAAATAGAAGCATGACCGAACTGTAGAGGAATTTCTGAAGATTATCAGTAGCAGACACCTAACATTTAATGACTTCAAAAACCATTGATTGTATTAAATGGTCTTGGATACTCTGTGTGGTTAATGATATCATTAAACAAGATCCTGAGAAGCTTCAACCACTACAAAAGTTTCCTCCTCCAAAAAATTTACAATCCTTAAAAAGAATACTCAAAATGTTTGCATATTATGCCAAGTGGATTCATGTATTTACTGACAAAATTCAACCATTGGTATACACAAAGAAGTTTCTATTAGAAGAGAAGTCTTTGAAAACCTTTAACTTGCTAAAGAGAGTTAAAGGAAACCATTCTGCACTCAGTAGATGGAAACTTACTGAGGTAGAACAGGATGCAACTTATGTGGCTATTTCTGCTGTCCTTATCCCAAGAGGATGACCTGTAGCATTCAAGTCAAGATTGCTACAAGGAAGTGAATTACACTACCACATACTGAAGTAAGGAGTAAATGGAACAATCATCTACCATGGTGCCACTTTAGTCAGGTGACTGATCAGAGGTTAGTGGCTGTTATGTTTAATAAAGACCCCCTTCAGTCATGACTGATCACAGGATTGCACCTAGATAGTTTCCCTCTGAGGCACAAGTCTGGGCAAGTTTGTTTATGAAAGACCAGCAGTCATCCATGCATACCAGCCTTCCCTCTCCATGTCACCAATGTTATTCAAGGGAAAGGCAAAGGCTGATACAGCTTGGCACCAGTGACATCACAACTCATTTCTATAACTGAGTCAACTGGAGCAATGTGAAATAAAGTGTCTTGCTCAAGAACACAACACACAACCCAGTCCAGGAATGAAACTCACTATTCATGATACTGAGTCCAACACTCTAACCACTGAGCAATGTGCCTTCATATCTTTTATGTTTAATAGTAAAAAGAAAAGACATATGAAGATTCAGGAACTTGTACCATTTAACTTCAGAATGAAGTATTGTCCTGGTTAGACGAATGTGATGTTTGACACAATTACTCATTAATTCAGTTTTATTTCTTCCATATTTGCTGACATCCACAATGGTCTATGTCAACTAGGAGTAACTTGGCAACTGCATTTTATTAGGAATCTTTCTGTTTTTACACATGAGAAAAGCTTGTGGTTCTCATATGGTTTGTACTGAACTAAAATCTCAGTTCTATCACCCACAAGAAGGAACTCTTACCAAAGCAATAAAGCCTATGGAACAGCTTAATATGGCTTTCAAGGAAATTTTGCCAACTGTTTTGTGTAATTCATATTTACTCATAATAGTTCTTGAATATTCATGTTTTTATTTTGCATTTTTATGTCCCAGTATGTATGCACCAACAACGATCAGATGTCTGGATTTCCTGCTCAGCTAATGCAAAATTATACTATTATATTATATACACTGATTTGCTTCATGTCTAAGGAAGTGAAGGAATATCTCTCCCACTACTTCATATCACCTCTACAATGAATGGACAGGTAGAGAGGTTGAACATATGGAAGACAGTCTGTTTTGCCTTTGAATAATGTAATGTCAAAGATACACTGAGAACAGGTGCCTTTTGAGGTGCTACATTTCCATACATCACTGTTCCGTACAACAACAAATACAACTCATAAACATGTCTTTGTATTCCAATGCTGGTCTTCCCATGGAAATTCACAAGAGGATAGTGAATTTTAATGGGGAGAGTGACAGTGGAATAACTAATGACTCCCAGACCAGCACTAAGGAAGTTCACAAGAAGCAACAAAACAAACCACTTGTAGTTCATGTTGTAGACTAAGAACTAAACAATCCAACAAATGCAAACATCAGGTATCTAGATGAGCAGGAATCTATAGTTTCATAACTGACTCGATGCCTTGCTTCAAAGTCCACGAAAACCTTCACATCTCTTGTAGAATAAAATAAAAGAATCCCAATAGTACTTGGACCATTTTATTAAGATATACCACAGTGTGAAGAATCATGAAATAGTAACTTCCCATGAACTTAGGAGATGCAAATATGTATCAAAACTATTTGATACTGCTAGAATTTTTCTTTTCTAAGAAGGAAAAATGCAATGTTACTATTGGTGTGTATAGTATGGGTTTCTGTACTTCCAACTGCAAGTAGTGTGGGCCACTATATTATAAAAGTAATTGCATATAAAACGCCATGACATTTATATATTAACTACAATTGAGTAAAAAGCTGAGAAAGCATGTTTTCATTATCATTACAAACGTTACTCTTTACAGTAATTAAAAAAAAAAGTTCTCAGTGCTACTGGTGCTACGATAGTTTGGTACAAGCTACCTTCAACACGGTCGCTAAGCCTGTTAGAAATAATGTCCAAATTTCCCACAAATCACAACATGCTGTCTTAAAATAGGATAGTCACAGTCAGAATTAAAGCCACACTATTCACTGAAGGTTGGCCTGTGGTTAAATAGCAACAGTGTTCACGTGACTATGAAGTGAAAATTGGTATTGGTTGATTTGCAGGAATTGGCTGCTATTTCTAGTAAGTTCACAGTTAGAGACCCGTTTGTTCAGACTGTGAGTAACAGGTTATATTACGGTGTGGTAAAAACTACAGAAAAAACTGTTCTGCAAACTAAAGTGTGTTCAAGAAGGAATTTACCGTTTTTTAAATCTTTCACTTGCGCCATGTTTGTTTACTCGTTGCGAGGAAGTGATTTAGAGATAGAGCTAGTTCTCCGTTCTGAAGCCGCACTTGACGAAATAGCCATTTAAAAAAAAATTCAATATTAAATCTAAGGAAATAATTAACATGATTTCTGGTAAATTTAACGAATACTAAATTAGTTTTAATACGCCATATATTTTACTGCTTTTCTTCTTCTTGCTTTTAATCGTTTGACCAATAAGTGGAGAATTGCGAACTTTTCTTTCTCGGAGGAACTAGGGAATGTATAAAAATATTATGGATTACTTGAATTTCTGAAACGAAGTCGGAATGTTGTTTACTATAGTAACAGAACATCAGTGATAGCAAATAAAACAGGACCATAATTTCTGTTGACTTTTATACGTCGTTCTATTTTATAATTAATGTTATTTTTAATGATGTTTTTATTTAAATACTAGAATGCCCGTGACCCGTTGGGCCACCTGGAAAGTCTGAGTTTCTCGGTAACGGAGTTTTGTTTCAAGGATTTTTCCCCACATTTTCCAGGTTATTTCGCATGCTTTCAACGAATGTGACATCGAAATCACGAGTAAACGGTACCTTTCCCAAGAAAAAGGAAAGATTTGGCTGCTATTTCTTGTACGCCCTGCTACCACGTAATAGGTATTTCGGTCCTTTATCACAAATAGCTGTTACGTGCTAGAAATAGCAGCCAAATCTTTGGAGCTGAGATATGTTGAATGCACCGCAAAAAAATTTTGTAATGCTATTCCCTCTCAGAATTGTCGCTTTGACTCTCAAATCTGTCATCTGGATCAGCTGGTTTTGTTCATTAATTTCCGTAATTTTTTTTATTTATTTTGTTTAAAAGTGAAAGGGAGAAGGTAGTCGGGGCAGCGCTGACAATGGCTACGCTCGGATGGTTCTCTTATGTGCCACCGGCACTGGTATCACAGCTGCGATTTCCATTGATGTTGATCGATTTTGATTTTGATTTTGTTTTTCACTTGCCTCAACAGGTCTTCACGAGTAGAGTTTTGTCTCCCAAGAAGGAAAGGTAGGCATAAGTGGACTGAGGCCACGGGTTATGGCCTTGCTTGTCCTGCCGGGTCTTCTCACTCACAGCATACTTCCAAAGGTCTCGGTCTCTGGTCATTTCCTCGGTGAGACCTAAAGTTCGAAGGTCGTGCTTCACCACCTCGTCCCAGGTTTTCCTGGGTCTACCTCTTCCACAGGTTCCCTCAACCGCTAGGGTGTAGCACTTTTTCACACACCCATCTTCATCCATTCTCACCACATGACCATACCAGCGCAAACGTCTCTCTTGCACACCACAACTGATGCTTCTTAGGTCCAACTTTTCTCTCAGGGTACTTACACTCTGTCGAGTATGAACACTGACATTACACATCCATCGGAGCATACTGGCTTCATTTCTTGCGAGCTTACGCATATCCTCAGCAGTCACGGCCCATGTTTCACTGCCATGTAGCATGGCTGTTCGTACACATGCGTCATACAGTCTGCCTTTTACTCTGAGCGAGAGGCCTTTTGTCCCTAGCAGAGGTAAGAGCTCTCTGAACTTTGCCCAGGCTATTCTTACTCTAGCAGTTACACTTTCAACACACCCGCCCCCGCTACTGACTCGGTCACCTAGGTAACGGAAGCTATCAACTATTTCTAGTTTTTCTCCCTGGAATGTGGCGGAAGTTGGTCTCTGCGTATTTTCAGTGTTTATTGCTCCTGAGCATCTGCCACATACAAAAACTATCTTCCCAGTTAGCCTTCCCTTGATGTTGCTGCACTTCTTATGTGTCCATAGCTTGCACTTGGTGCATCTTATAGAGTTTCTACCTGTAAGAATTAGCACTTCCTTCTCTAAGCCTAGATTCGAAATCGAATCCAAGAATCATCGGTCGTCCAACCCAATGCAATCAAAGGCGCAAAAGTAAGAATCCCTTTGTTCTGTCAAAAAGTGATCGATCATCTCCCTTTGACCGGCGACCTCAGCCATGTCAGGCTAAGTTCAACTGGACAAGTGATGACCTAAATAAGCACTGTGTCTATTGCGATATGTCTGTTTTTCTAGCTGTCACAAATATTATAAATACAAGGGGAAAAACAGAGAAAGGACAATCGCAGCGGAGACGGCAGCAGACAGATCTATTTCGCCCCGCGTTTTGGCAGACGACAGACAGAGAGAAATGCTCACAGTATCTATCGACTACTGTTTCGAATGAAACACACACACACAAACATATTCATTTTTAATATGTGCTCTATACGAGCAATTCGTAGCATTTGCTTACATTTGTATGTAGTGTACTTATAACCCTGTAATTAAATTCCTTTTAATCATGAAACGGTTTATGTATTTGTTTACATACACACACATCCACTACATACCTACGTCTTTCCTACAGATCGTGCAGGGCCATCTACCTGAAGGCGTTTGTGACTTGTCTACCTTCCTACTTATTAGGACTTTGGTTTTAGCTAGGTTGACTCTAAGGCCCTTCGATTCTAATCCTTGCTTCCACACCTGGAACTTCTCCTCCAGTTCTGATAGTGACTCAGCAATTAGAGCAAGGTCATCAGCGTAGAGGAGCTCCCACGAGCAACCTGTCTTGAATTCCTCCGTTATTGCCTGGAGGACTATGATAAATAGAAGGGGGCTGAGGACTGAACCTTGGTGGACCCCAACCTCTACCCGGAATTTTTCACTGTACTCGTTGCCAACCCTCACCTTACTAGCAGCGTCCCTGTACATGGCTTGCACAGCTCTCACTAACCATTCATCTATCCCCAGTTTCCTCATTGACCACCAGATAAGGGATCGGGGGACCCTGTCGAAGGCTTTCTCCATGTCAACGAAAGCCAGGTACAGGGGCTTATCTTTGGCTAGATATTTCTCTGCAGCTGTTTTACCAGAAATATGGCATCAGTGGTGCTTTTCCCTGGCACAAACCCAAACTGTATCTCATCCAAACTAACTCTCTCTCTAATTAGTTGGGCTATGACCCTCTCCGTAACCTTCATTAACTGATCCAACAGCTCGATACCTCTGTAATTATTTGTATCTAGGGCGTCACCTTTACCTTTGTAGCAGTTGACTATTATGCTGCTACACCAGTCATTGGGTATGACTCCTTCGTGTATCACTGGTTAACTATACGGGTGACTAGGCTATAGCTGACACTAACAGATATTTTGAGCATCTCTGCAGTAATTCCTGATGGGCCTGGGGCTTTCCCTGTCTTCATGCTTCTAATTGCCTTAACTACCAAGGAACTGTCAACTTGGATAGCTGGTCCCTCTGTTGGGTCGACATTCGGCAGACTCTCTTTATCCCATTCATTTTCTTTATTCAGCCATCTTTCATAGTGGCGTCTCCAAACCTCTCTCTTTGCATCCTCATTTAGCGCAAGTGAACCATCATCCATGCGAACACATTTCTCTCCTACCACATCACGATTCTCTCTCACACACTGTCTTGCAACATGAAATACGTTAAGTCTTTGGTCCTCACGGTGCAGAACATTGGCAAATTTTTTCTTATCCGCTTCCCCTCTGGCTAAATAAACCTGTCTCCTAGCTTCCCTTCTGGCAGTTTGATACAATTTCCTGCTACCCCCATTCTTCGAGTCCTTCCAAGCCTATCTCTTTTCTCTAATAGCCCTGTCTACAACATTGTTCCACCACCATGTTATTTTAGGTCGGGAGGGGACTTTGCACCAGCCACAGATCTGGTCAGTGGCTCTCAGCAGGTTGTCCTTTAGACAAATATTACAGACAAAAGAGAGTTATACACGTGTGTGTGTGTGTATATATATATATATATATATATATATATATATTCACTGAGTGGAGTTTGTCTGTAGTCTTGTGTTTTAGTTTGCATTCTGTTTTTGCTATGAGTAGTTTTGGATCTTTGATGTGAGAGCAGTTTGGTTTCACTTTTGAAACACAATACATTTTGAAATTTCAAAATCCTTTGACTGTCTGCTTCACACAATTTACAGTCATTGCTTTTTTATGTGCTTCTTTGATTTTTGCTGTTACTAGAAATAACAGCAATTTTCTAAAGACTTTATCTTGAACTGTTATTAACATTTTCAGCCATCAATATGAACTTTTGGCTATATTTTCACATTTGATGTATTGTTCATTTTTATTGGACACTGTTTGCTCATATTCTTTTCTTTTTTCATGTACATTTTTGTTAACATTTGTTGTATATTTTTTCTCTTGGCAACATTTTCTCTGGTTTTCATTGATTCTCTGGTGAGAGGGTAGTTGTAGCAGAAGCATGATTACTCTTGAATTTTAGCTACCCATTTTGGTTCACTATGTGATGGTCAAGTCCATTTAGCTTTACTTTGACCATCCATCCCTTAATGTGATGGACTAGCCAAGTGGCTGTACATCAGCAATAGAATGGGAGGATTTTAGCTGTTAATTCCTTAGGGAGGTGAGCTATGAGTGATTTTGGATCTTTGATGTGAGAGCAGTTTGATTCCATTTTGCAGTTTCAGCTAGAACAAATGCTGCTAAGCATTCTGCCTGGTGTTTTGATGACTCTGCCAGCTCACTGGTTTTAATAATCTTAATATTAATTATAATATCAAGCTTAGCATATTTTCCTGTAATGATAATGACATTTAAGTCAAGTAACATACAAGCCTATAAATTTTCTATAAAATTCACATTTCTTCCTACCCCTTATCTCTAAGCATAAATCCGACACCCCGTATTCTGGGTTCTTAACCTTACAAGCTACATGACGACTTCACTAGTGTTGGTGGCATAAAAGTATCCAGTGCTCACAGTAAAGTGGTTGGCTTTAGGAAGGGCACACAGGCATAGAAATTATGCCATAGAGAACATTGGAGCACAAAGTCTTTGAACCCACAGGATTGTATCAAATCGTGTGACCCATGCCTGCATGGAAACTAAATGATGATATATATCATCATCATTTAATGTCTGTCTTCCATGCAGGAATGGGTTGGACACTTTGACAGGAGCCAGCTAAGCAGAAGCCTAACTCCGGCTACTGTGTCTGTTTCGGCAGGCTTTTTACAGCTGGATGCCTTTCTTAACACCAGTCACTCTGCAGAGTGAACCGAGTGCTTTTTGCATAGCACCATCACAGGAGAGGTCAGTTTTGGCATGTTTTTTTTTACAGCCAGATGCCCTTCCAAATAAATGCCAACCACTTTACAGTGTGGACTGGATGATTTTTATATATGCTTGTGGGTGTGTATTTATATACATATATAGTCCTTTTCCACTGATGACCCTTTTCTGTGCTACCATTTAGCTTTTACTTTTCCCTGAGCTTCCTGTTATAACTACTATAGTTCAACTTTAATATCCCCTCATATCTGTTAT
This sequence comes from Octopus sinensis, assembly GCF_006345805.1. Lineage (NCBI taxonomy): Eukaryota > Metazoa > Mollusca > Cephalopoda > Octopoda > Octopodidae > Octopus > Octopus sinensis. The sequence continues at coordinate 72,682,929 of NC_043003.1, read as the reverse complement.
CATTCTCAACATCTCTCATATTTGTCATTGACACTTTAAACAGTGGTTGGTATTAGGAAAGGTATCCAGCTTTAGAAACCCATGGTGAAGTAAACACTTGAGATTGAGGCAGTCTTCAGGTTTACCAAATTCTGTTGAACCATTCAACCCATGGTTTTGATGATAGAGCTTGCACAAGGCTTTCTCAGAATGAAACAAGAACAACAACTGTATGAAAAAACACTTAATATCCACTTGATTTTTTTTAATTATGCGAAAAATAAATAATTTATTAGTTTTTTTTAACATATGTAAATTGTGTCTTTTTATGTCCAAATTTTTTAACTAGTTTGATATTATTTTCAATTCAATTTTCTCATTTCATGATAAATTAGTCTTAAATTCTAATACAATTTTTTTTACAGTAGTTCTACAAGGAGAACATTCCAATAGAAATACTGGCTAACCAGCAGAAATCCAAATGCATGATGAAATGGAGTGGGAACAATAACATTAGGATGTTTCTTTCGTTTCAGAACACTCATTTATCTTCTCTTGAAGTTTCCCTGATTGATAGAGAGCTTTTGTATCATCACAGCCACCAATACAGTTACCATTCACAAATACACGAGGAACCTGAAATAAAAGTAAATATATAAACTAGTTATAATTCATAGTTTGTATTATTATAGGAAACATATACAGTCATGTAAACAGCATGGAAGATAGACCCTGATTTAGAAAATAGTAGCTAAGGCTAGCTAACTGTAAATGTTTTGTTTATGATTGTCCCAGGAGGAAAAAAAACAAAAAACAGAAGCTTAATGACAGCCTCCACCCCATGAAATCAAAACAATGGGGACAGTGCTTATGACAGACCCCATTTGCCCCTATAATGGTGAGACTGATTCATTTCATGTTCAATGACCATCTGTAAATTGATGAAATTGAGGTGGAATGATGCTTTACAATGAAAGGATTGGATATAATAGTATGTGTAGAGGCACAGTAGGTGTGATGAGAAGGGAGACAGGTAGAGGTGAAATGCAACTATCTAGATCAAAGAAACAAAGGATATAGCAGAGGTAAAAAAGCAACAGTGATGATGTTTTGATTTGGCCTTCATTGTGTCCTACTTTCAAATTTCAGTTTATGAAACCCATTACTATATCCACAGACTCATTTGTTTATGTTTGGGAATCCATATGCAAAGTGTAATGACAGTTGCTTCTGAGAGGATCCAATGGAGGAGTTTCCTAAGTAGCCCCATGTAATTCCCAGGATTAATGGGCAGAGAAGATATATAGATAATTATAGGAAAACATCTTTTTATGTAGATGTGTATGCAAAAAGAAATGAATAATAAAAATCTCATGAATTTACCGTTCTCCTATGGGAAATTTCTTGCAGTACAGACATGATCTGCTCACCATCTTCTCGTTTGTTCAATTCAATAGTTTTGTAATTTACACTAAGATTATCAAATATTGTTTTCACAGTGTTACAATGGGGGCAGTAGGTCTTGGAGAAAACCACAATACAGTTTTCATGAATAGTTTTTTCAACAAACTTAGCAAACTCCGGGCTACTTGCAATTGGTGCTTTCGTGAAAAAATTACCCATTGCTAAGAATTAAAAATGAAGTGAAGACCTTTAAAAAAGAGAGAAAAGAGAATATTGAGTGTTTTACTGAAGCTCAATGACAATTTTTATTAATAAGTTTTTACAAATTAAGAATAATAAAACAATACTGAAAATAATTTGATAATGTTGTTATTACCTAATTTTAGGGATATCTAGGACCACATTTGCAATGTATCTTTTTTTGAAGACACTAGGGTGTGATTTAAGGGAAATTTGGTGGTCATTTGTAGCACATTGTATAACCAAGTGGAGGTTCTTTCATTGTCTCAAAATTGGTCATAAAGTCTCAATAATAAAATGAAATAAGCACACATGACAATAAAAGTAACGATAATAGCAACAACACTAACAGGTCTGTCTTCAGTGTTCAGACCAGAAGTTTCAATGCTTAAGCATCCAAAACACAGCATGTCAATAATTTCTATTAAAGAAAAAATAATATTAGTCTTGGTGATATTGCTGTTAATTCTTTCCTTCTAAAGTAAGGACAAATAGATAATGAAATTTAAAAATCAAGTGTCTAAAAAATCTTTTAAAAAGAGCTCTAAAACTCAGATTAATGGTAAAGGGCAATGGTTTGGTGGCATTAAATAGATTAACCTGTTAGCATTTAAACCAGCCACATCTGGCCAAAATATTCTATCTGTTGTATGTTCAAACCAAATAGATCAAGCCTCTCACACCTACCCTACAATGTCAATCTAAAAATAAACAATTACATGATCAAAACCTCATAGCTATGAGATAATACATGATTAATCCAAAACAATATGAATAAATAAACATTATATTTGACATGATAAACTGAATGTTAAAGGGTTAAGAGATAATCCTACCACTGGATAGAATTTTAAATCATTCTTAGATCTCACCCTATTTCTTTTAGAAATATAGAATTAACTATACTGTCCATACACATAAAATGTTAAGCAGGATGGGGTGTGGTTCTAAATGTGGTGTTAGATCAGCACTGAAGGGTTTATCTAACACAATATGATGAAGTATTTATTTTGTCTCTAACCTTCCATAACCAAACACACAACCTAAATACTTCACACCAAATCTACAATAACTCCATGAACAGAGATATTGAAAATATCTTTCAATGGGATCATACCAATTTTGTCTTCTTCAACAGTACAAACACACAATCAAGCTGTTTTAAGAAAACAATACTGAACTCCACCCCTAAACATGAACAGCATGCAACTAGAACCCTTGTAAATGTCTGGCCCTACCATCATAGAGGAACTCTCTCAATACTGACTGGTCTTTTTCTTTAGAGAGAGACAACGCTTCTTTTCCCAATAACTATAAATTATTTACAATGTTTATCCTTCGATGTTGATAAAATAATACACCAGGCGAGTATCAAGTGGTCGTGAGATGTGTTAAAAACAACAGCTAAATACCCCTTAAATCACACAGAAAAATTTCTCTTTTTGTTTTTTCATAGTGGTATGAATTTCTGTGTGTAGAATACAAATTTGTAAAAATTTTCTGAAAATTCCAAAAAATAAAAAAGTTATGAAGGGTTATACGGGGTGCTAAAAGCAGAATTCTACCTGGCTCTCTTTCTGATACATATGCAATTAAAGAGAAAAAAAATTATCAAAATTAGTCATTACTCATTTTGCCCCGATTTAGACATTTTTTTGAAAATTGAAAATTATCAAATTGGACATTAATGTGGGAAAAAAATTTATGTGCAGTCCAACAGAAAAACACTAAAAATTAGCTAGATATTTTATTAACTACCTCAATTACAACTGAGTTAAAGTCGAAGGAAACTTTCTTGAAAAAAAAAGTACCTGTTACTTGACTATTCTTTTATTCTTTTACTTGTTTCAGTCATTTGACTGTGGCCATGCTGGAGCATTGCTTTTAGTCAAACAAATCACCCCAAAGACTTATTCTTTGTAAGCCTAGTACTTATCCTTTCGGTCTATTTTGCCGAATCGCTGCTAAGTTACGAGAACATAAACACAACAGCATCGGTTGTCAAGAAATGATGGGGGGAGGGGAACGAACACAGACACACAAATACACATACATATATACATACATATATATATGTAAATATGACGGGCACCTTTCAGTTTCCATCTATCAAATCCACTTACAAGGGCTTTGGTTGGCCTGAGGCTATAGTAGAAGACACTTGGCCAAGGGGCCACGCAGTGGGACTGAACCCAGAACCAAGTGGTTGGTAAGCAAGCTACTTACCACACAGCCACTCTCAACTGCAACAACTATGGTGATCAATGTTTACTTCCAAAGATGGTGCAGCACTTGCAATGCAATGGTTTCAAACAAGTGGTGTGAAAATAACAAGAAATTGTTAATTACTCATTTTGTTCCAGTTATCAATTTGACCCACTCTCCTAGAAGTAATTTCAAGTATTTGAGAAAATGATGAAAAATCCTGAGAAAAAAAAAGAAAGGAAAAAAAAAGATTTGATTTAATGAAAAACATGTAAACATAAATGTAATTATCTCTTTATCTATCCTTACATACATTCATACTTTTTCTCTCACATACAAATGCAGACACACTCACAGATACATACTTTTTCTCTGTCCTTGTCCCAAAAGCAGCAACAATTAATTCCCAAGGGAATTGTAGCAACTTTTGGGACAAGGTTAGCAAACTGTTTTTTAATTGAATGAATTGGTGTCAATAATCTGAAAAAAATCTATGGTTATTTATCAAAAATGAGGATCCATCTCATTTTTAAAGATATGTTTGTATATTGAAAGACAGTTTCTGCATGCAAGAATGCTGGGAGGTGGGGCATCCCTGTATTGGGTGTACCATACCCTTCATAGCAACCCTGATATCGAGGGTGGCTCAGGGCAATTGCCCTCTTCATCCACCACCTATCAATCCAGCCCTGTATGCCAGGTAAAATGCTTAATGGCATTTTGCCTGTCTTTATGTTCTGAGTTTACATGCTGGTAAGGTCAACTTGCCTTTCATCTTTTCGAGGGTCAGTAAAATAAGTACCAGTTGATCACCAGGGTTGATGCAATCAACTTACCACCACCCCTGAAACTGCAGGCCTTGTGCCAAAATTTGAAGCCATTATTATTATTATTATCATTATGAAGGTGGTGAGCTGGTAGAATTGTTAGCACACCAGGCGAAATGCTTAGTGGCATTTCATCCACCTTCATGTTCTGAGTTCAAATTCTGCCACAGTTGTCTTTGCCTTTCATCCTTTCTTAGTCAACAAAATAATACCTCTAAATCCATTGAAAACACTACAACATATTCAGAACACTACTTCAGTTCAAATTTTTGGTTTAAATCCTAGCAATAGACCATTAAAAGTGTTTATGGGGCAAAAGATATTAAAAAAACATCAATACGTCAGAATGACAAACAAATGAGGAGGGTATCAGGTGGTTGTGAGATGTGCTAAAAATAACACCTAAATACCCCTTAAATCACGCAGAAAAATTTCTCTTTCTGTTTTTTCATGGTGGTATGATGGTACAATTGACTTAACCCCTTCCCCAAACTGCTGGCCTTGTGCCAAAATTTGAAATCATCATCATTATCTTCTTCTTTCAATTTTGTTTTCATTTCTTGCTGAGTGTTTTCCGAACACCTAAGGCAAAGAAACTCACTGTATATATTGGTAGGCCATTAAAATAAAGACAACAGATTGTTCATTTACAATGTCATGTGAGAGAGAAAAAGGGGAAGATAGACAGAGGAAAAGAAAAAGAAAATAACGGAAAAAAAAAGAAACTAAAGAAAATAAAAGGAAAGAGAGTTCACAGTGACAATCATCATCATCATCGTTTAATGTCCGCTTTCCATGCTAGCATGGGTTGGACGAGTTTGTCTGAGGGCTGGCGAACCAGATGGCTGCACCAGGCTCCAATCTTGATTTGGCAGTTTCTACAGCTGGATGCACTTCCTATCGCCAACAATATATTTCTCAATACATGTGACATACCATTTAAGACAATTTGTTTCACTTCTTTCATGGATGGTAAACCAAGGATCATCTTCAAATAATTTTCGGTTCCTTTTTTGATCATTCCAAGCACTCCTACAATCAATTACATTGTAACCATCTTGAGATGCCACATCTTTTTGATTTTGATTTGAAAATCTTTATATTTTCTGAGCTTATCAAATTTTTTTTGCTCAGATATTATGATCACAAGGCATGCTCAAGTCAATCAATAAACAGATTTTATTAGTTTGGTCTTTCACAACAATATTTGGTTTATTAGCTTTGATGGTCTTTGGGACTTTCCAGTGCATACAGACCAGACCATCAAATTGATGTAATTGACTAGTCCTCTCCCCAAAAATTTCAGGACTTGTGCCTTCAGTAGAAAGGGTTATTACTATTATTATAGTGGGGACACATGACCAAGTGGTTAGAATGTTGCACTTATGATCATATGATTTTGGTTTCAATTCCTAAACCAGGTGGTGTGTTTTGTTCTTGAACAAATCACTTCATCTCATGTTGTTCCATGATCACTTTGACACTTGATGCATGGCACACTGTACACCTGTTCAGGAAATATAGGAAGTGTGCTAATGTACAATGCATACATTTGATCACTATAAACATATCATTTGTGCAAGTTCCTTGACAAGAGCTAAACACTCATACATCATCTTTGACGAGAGAGTCCGTTATTATTATTATTATTATTATTATTGGTGTTTGGAAGGAGAGGTGGCTTGTTCACAGTTCATAAGTTTTGTTACTTCAGTTTGGTATTTGCATTTTTGTTGGACTGTTTACTAAATAAGTCAGCAAGTTGGTTTGTGAACAATTCACTCTTTAAGGACAAATTTTAAAATTTATAATTGTAGATTTCATATCTTTTAAAGAAAGAAAACACAACATGGCTTCTCAAATCAATGAAAATATCTTCTTTCCACTACTTACATGGATAGTTAACAGACAATGTAGATATAATAATGGGAACAAAATAAAAGAATGCGAAAATAAAACCATCACTACCACCACACTTTACATTATAACAAAACTATCCAAAATAATAACAAGGCAGATGAAAACACAGCAGCAACAATGAAAGTGAAAACAACAAAAATTAGGTCACAGGACAAAAAAAATAGTTCTCCATTCAACACATCAGCAATCTCACCCTCCACCATCAACAACACCAGTAACGCTAATAAAAAAAATAACATAAAAAATAAATCTTTCAAATCTAGATTTAGTGGTTTCACTGATGCAATATGTCAAATGAATGAGGACATTTTTATTGACTTAAAAGAGCTAAAATGTATATATAACTATAATGGCTAGAACAGACAACACACCAGCAGATTGAAAAATGCCTGAGACTAATCTGGAGAACAAAACATACATAGCCAAGGAATTAAATTAGGAATTATGGAAGTGAATTTGCTGCAGCCCTGGCTCAAACATAGACTGAGGCAGGGCACTCGGCACCTAGAGTGCTTATGCTCCTCTGCCAGTTGGGCAATGTGGTCACTGGAAGTTCTACTTAGATGTTCTATTGGGATTAAGTGGTGGGCAAGTACAACATTCTTGTGGAGAATCTGGGCATCAATTAGAATCAACTGGTGATCTATGCTGGAGGACTTTTGTGCTAGAGCCCATAGATAATTTCCAGAAATCCTTGGCCTGGCTGGATAGAATTAATGGTCTGAGAAAAACTCTACAGGCATGGATGTGCCATCAGTCAAACCTGACTGAGATGTGTGCAAAGTGTCAAAACTTCTGCATGCTACAGGGGAGCATTGCCAGTTTGGGACGAACTCTACAAGCATGGAAGTGCCGTCACCCAGGGTTGCATGCAGAGTGACGAAACTGTTCTGTATGCTCTCATCCAATGTCGAAACATTACTGACTTGTGGGTGTATGTCAAACACCTGCTGTCACCTGTAGAGCAGCTCCAGCCATTAATTGAGTCCATCGTGAAGATTGGTCCACCACCTTCCTTTGGCTGGGAAGGGCAGGCAGCATTTATGTGTCTAGCAGCCTGAGCAAAGAGGCTGTATGGAGGACCATATTGAAAGAGCTGAAGACAGACACTGACCATTTTTTCCAGTCCCTCATCAACTTGAAAAGGAAAGTGAGGGAGGGTACTGCTGCCTTCCAACAATGTTTTGAAAAGTGAGTGATTATGGCAAGACTGGTCTGAGTGAATGGGTCTACTCTAAGCAGGTACCTGTAGCTAGAAGGAAGAGAATGAGGAGAGGTCTAGTGGTGAAGGCAACTGGGGTTTGTGCAGTTTCCATAAGCAGCCCTAGGAAAGCTCTCTCTTTTGGGAAATTATTCATTGTTGGAATTTTTTATTGTTGATTTTTTAATCTTTTTTACACACTCCTTTATGTAGCCTCACATTACATTGCTCCAATATTTTTGTGGTTAATAAAGAAAACATTGTTACTGAGACAGTAGAATCATTAGCACATTTCACAAAATGCTTAACAACATTTCACCCATCTTTATGTTCTGATTTCACCTTTCATCCATTTGGGGTCAATGAAATATGTGCCAGTTCAGCATGGGAATTGATGTAACTGACTAGTCCTCTCCCCTACAAAATTTCAGACTTTATGCCTATAGGTAGAAAGAATTATTATTATTATTATTATTATTATTTGTTTATGAAATATATTCTATGATAAACACAGTACTGTAAGAGTTCGATGACAGTGTAGATAATTAAGGGTTGACTTGTGACAATATTATCAGCGGTGTTCAGAAAAAAGACAATGTTGATAATTAGATAAAATTATCTATAAATATAGAATTAATGTAAATATATACTTTAAAGTTATTTCAAATTAATATTGACATTCATTTCATAAAGAAAATAGATGTTTAATGGTTTGGGTGTGTACCCAAACTACCTGTACTCTTTGTTTTTAAAACTGAGGCACCCTTTTTCATCTAGCAGCCAATAAAAATGTGGCTAGATGTGCCATTCAAGAATTGCCTAGGTATTTATTAGCAAGAAGTTATATTTAGTTATTTTGCAAATATTTTGTAATAGAAATCTGGGCAATTCTAGTAGGAGCACAAAATATAAATAATCTATGAGGTCATTGTATTGAATTGATAAGACTAACAGACTTTAATCAGAATGTGAATTAGACAACAATGTGTACAAGACAGCTGTGTAGAATATATATATTAATGTGGAATACAGAGATATGTAAATTGAACAGGTGTGTAGACTTGGTAGCTGTGTGAACTCAACAGCTGTTCATACTTAAACTGCTATGAGGACTAAACATCAATGTGGATGAAATACTATGTGGACTTAACACTCATTGGAATATTTAGCTGCATGGATTACAGAGGAATGAGAAAATGCAACAGTTGTGTAGATTTAGCAGTTCAGTCCCACTGCGTGGCATCTTGGGCAAGAGTCTTCTGATATAGCCCCGGATTTGGTAGACGGAAACTGAAAGAAGCCTGTCGTATATATGTATATATATATGTATGTGTGTGTATGTGTTTGTGTGTCTGTGTTTGTCCCCCTAGCATTGCATGACAACCGATGCTGGTGTGTTTACGCCTCCGTCACTTAGCAGTTCGGCAAAAGAGACCAATAGAATAAGTACTGGGCTTACAAAGAATAAGTCCCAGGGTCGATTTGCTTGACTAAAGGCGGTGCTCCAGCATGGCCGCAGTCAAATGACTGAAACATGTAAAAGAGTAAGAGTAAAGAGAGTAATCTCTATATCATCTATAAACAGCAAAATGTCTGTGTGTCCTTTATACAAATCCACAGATTTTCCCGTAGAAGGCTCGCATTTTCTATGGTCTTTCAAAACTGTCAGAGGGTGGCCGTGAAAATCTTTTCATTTCCCCAGTCACCCCAGAAAGCCATTAAGAGATGTCAATTAACAAATCGCAGGGACAGACACTCTCAGTTGCAGGAATACATCTGGGCGAGCCCTGCTTTTCACATGGGCAACTTTATGTTGCCTGCTCCTGTGTTGGAAGTAGGAATGCCCTGTTTGTATATGCCCCTGAGGGTAAAACCTGCAATATTGTTTACAACGAGATTTTGGATAAGCATTTATAAATGCATTGGTATACCAATGCTATCCTCAACGAAAATGATTCTCACTTAGTCAGATGTTAGGTTAAAAGGCTAGGTTCCTTTTAGTGAAGGCTGCCGGTAAGTTTTGGCAAGTTTTGTCAATGCGGATCTCCAAAGCTAACATTCTTCAATGGTTCTTAATCCAATGCAGCTGTCCTCCTCCGAAACAAACCCGCCATGCACATCTTCAGAGCCACATCATTTAGAACCCCTAGGATGGGTTAGTGATAGATCAGGATTAGAAGCTGCCTATTAGAGGTTCCTGAGCCCTTTTCTGTAAGGTTAGTCTAGGTTTTAGTTGAAGGCTTAGTTGTGTTCCGAACCTAACCTCCTCCGTTTCAGTGGATTGGGAGCCCAATTAGCCTTCCGATGAAAAGGCATAACTATTATTTATACCTTAGTTAACCTTGATGTCTTACGTGCTTCTATGCATCATGAACTATTGACCTTACTGCGTTACTTGCTTCAATGCGTCATATTCATAAAAATCACTTTGAATGCTGTTTTTTGTGCTCTAATTTCTCTGCCTTTTTGCTGGAATCCGCACTTTTCTTCCCACCATTGCTATTCACTCGTAGGATGACAGGGTTAGGTGAGGTGAGAGTTTCAAAAGGGCTGGCATGTGCAACTTGATCACCTCTGCCAGTCAAACTCCCAATCCATGCATTCCGGTCGTGACACTGATTGCGCAGAACTAGGTTGGGTGTGAAACCAAAACTCAATAAACGAGATTTATGTGTATTTTCAAAATCATGCTATTTTGCGGCCAAATTTGAGTATTTCGCTTTCTTCTGCATCCTTTTTTATCCAACTAATGGCATGTGCACAGTCCTGCTAATTTTCCATGATTATGCCAGGTGTGAAAACCGAAGTCCGATGAATATCAGTTACTCTCATAAAAAGCTCCAACTAGCTCATAAACAACAAAACTGGCCAAGGCTGAAATGTAATAAGAAACTTAGCTCTTGATTTAGTGAGAAATTTTTACTGCAACCCAGCAATGAACAACAAGCACTAGTACTAGACCCGGCAACGTCGGGTCATAGTGCTAGTTTTGCTATAAGAGTGAACTAGACATTGGTATGGATTAGGTAGCAAGGTGGACTACAAGACTTTACAGAGTAAACAGCTGTGTGGATGAAAGTGTCTAAATAGCAGTGTGGATGACACAGCACTGGATTTGACATGTGGAGAATTAACAGAAGCATGGAGTAAACAGCTGTGTGGCACTGACAGCAGTGTGGACTACACAGCTGCATAGGCTAGACAGGTGAATGGACCTCATCATCTGTCTACCTTGACAGATGTGTGGACTTAAGTGCTATGTGAGCAAGACAGCAGTGTGGACTAAACAGCTGTATAGATGAGAGAACTTTGTGGAACAGACAAGTGTGTAGGCTGCTTTGAACTAGATAGCTGTGTAGACTATGGCAGGAGTGTAAACATGGACAACTGTGTGGACTAGAGAGCTGCATGTATTTCACAAAAATGCTGTGAAGAAAAACAGCTTAGTGAATTTGACAGCTCAGTGAACTGAACAAATAATAGACTTGAAAAGTGTGTGAACTTGACATATGGACAGAATTGACAGTTCTGTGGACTTGATAGCTGCATGGATTAGACAGCTATATGAACTAAACCATTGTGTGGACTAAATACCCATGTAGACTTAGCAGCTATGCAGACTTTTGTTTGGATTAGACAGTTGTGTAGACTAACAGCTGTTAAATAAAGAACTAGATGAAATTGAGAAGGATATTGTTAAAAAACCTGGTACAAACAGAAACAAGAATGCAAGCAATACTTAAATATTAGAGTGTGAGGAACAAGTGCTGGTTTGTGGTTGCAAAACTAATGTACTAAAGCTCTGAAATGTTTTGGAGTTTGTATAATGTAGGGAGATGTGAGTACTCTCCTGCCCTGATGTGATCTCCAGGGATGCGGGCATCCAGCAACGGGACCTCCGTAATGCCATGATGGATCGTGAAGTCTGGCGTGGCATGGTAAATTCCATTGTCTCGACCACGGTCGAACAATGATGATGATGATGTTTATTTCAATCTAAAAATCTTTAAAGAGAAATATCTGCTCAGTGCTGTACTAAATGAATATATGGTTTTACTCCAATGAACTTTGGTTAAAGTATCAGCATCCACATCAGTTCCCATAACATACACAGTATATGAATATGTGAACTTATAAGACAATCATAATTTTTAACACAGGTAGACAGTCACACTTTGTTGGTGGAGGGGTATGATAAACCTGTTTTTTTTATTTTGATTATTAGTGTTGCATAATATGCTTTGCTAAAACTGCTGTTTCTTTTCAGATATCATCAGAAAAGGAGACTTAAAATTTATTAAAATGACAGATCTATCAGACTTTCAAAGAGGTCAAATTGTTGGTGCTCGTATGGCAGGCACTAGTGTAACAAAAACAGCCGAAATGTTTAGTATATCAAGAAGTACTGTCTCAAAATGACAGCCTTTGAGAAAGAGGGAAAATCCTCCTCGCTGAAACAAAACTCTGGAAGAAAACAAAAACTTCCAGATAGGGACTGTCGGACTCTTACAAGAATTGTTAAAAAGGATCAAAAGAGTACAGCTCCCAAAATTACTGCCGAGTTTAATGACCATCTCAAGAACCCAGTTTCCACAAAAACTGTTTGCCAAGAGTTGCACAAAGTTGGATTTCTTGGGAGGGCTGCAATCATAAAAACCACAATTTTCAAAAACGAATGTTCAGAGTGGAGTAAAAACCAACAGAATTCGTCCCTAGAGCAGTGGGAGAATGTTACTTTCTTGGACGAGTCACCCTTTACCTTATTTCTGACCACCAGCCGAGTATATTTGTGGAGACAGCCAAAAGAAGCTTTTGGACCTAGACTGCCTTCTTCCAACTGTTAAACATGGAGGAGGATCTGTTATGACCTGGAGGGTTATATCTTGGAAATCTGCAGGCCCTATGGTTCCCCTTCATGGCAAAATGAACAGTCAAGACTATTTAAGTATTTTATCTGATCAAATTCATCCTATGGTTGCAGAACTGTTTCTGGAGGGAAATGCAATCTTTCAGGATGATAATGCACCAATTCACACAGCTAAAGTTGTTACTGAATGGCAAAAAGGAACATTTTAGTGAAGTTGAACATCTTATCTGGCCACCACAGTCCCCAGATCTCAATATTATTGAACATTTATGGTGCATTTTAGAAAAACATGTAAGGAGTCGCTATCCTCCACCATCATGACTACAAGAACTTTTAGCTGAAGAATGGACAAAAATTCCTTTGGAAACAATTCAAACTTTGTACAAGACCATACCTCGTAGAATCCAAGCTGTAATTACAGCCAAAGGCAGTCCTATCCCATATTAAAATAAATTTGCTTGAAATCTTAAGGTATTTTCATTATTTTGTCCAACCCCAGTATATATATATATAATTAGAAATAAATGGGTGAAATGTAGATTTGGTGCAATGTAGTCAACAGGGACAGTACCTGAGATGGGAGGAATACGTGGTCAGTCACAGAATCTCATAGAAGGAACTTTAGGCTTGGGAATAAGCAAGAACATCCTTCTTGATGAAGTCTGCATTCAATGTTTTGCCTTCACAAGGCAGTTTAGTCTGGTGGAACATACAAATGACTGATGAATGTAAATGCGGAAAGAAAACAACAGAGAGACATGTTCTGTCAAACTGCAGGCTAGCACTAGACAGATATACATGGCATCACAGTCAAGTCCTCAGTGTCATAAGTACATCACTCAAGGAGATCAAGGGATATAATAAGGGAGAGTACCCAAAAGTGGAAAAGTGTGGAAGGATATACTTCCAGAAGGAGGGTAAAGGACATAAGATCAGGCCTTCAAAAAAGTATACAAGACAGATGAAAGATGGAAGGGATACTGAGAGCTGGCCACAGATTTGGAAAGACTTAATATTTCCGCTCAAAAGACCAGACTTAATCCTATGGATCCCAGAACAAAAAAAGTGGAATTTTGCTAGACCTGACAGTGCCATGGGAAGAGAACATCCCAAATGCAAAGCAATGGAAGAAGAGATATGAGAGATTAATTGAAGAATGCAGGGAACAGGGTTGGACTGTTGAGTATTACCAGCTGACAGTGGGGGCTAGAGGTTTAATTGAAAGGAAAATGGCAATGTTATTTAAAAGGTTTGCATTTTCGAGCTTAGAGCTGAGAAAAGTAATAAGGAGGATACAGAAGGCAGTTGACAAAGCCAGCTTCTATATATGGCTGAAATGAGAAGACCTGAAATGGCTCGAAAGCCATAATGTGCTGACAGGGAAATAGCATCACTAGGTGAGGCTGGTTGGCACTTAAGCAGTGTTGCTGCTTGGCAGATGGGCCCAAGTTTACCTAAACATTGAATGGATAACAATCTATCATATATCATTATACATCATCATCACCATCATCGTTTAATGTCTGCTTTCCATTCAGGCATGGGTTGGATGGTTTGACTGAGGACTGGCAAGCCAGGAAAATCTATTCGGGATTATTATATAAATTATATCCAGTGATTTTAAGAGGTAGGAAAAAGATATTTTGTTAATATTATACTTTTACTCAGGAACCAAAAAAGGGTTTTGTAGCATATTAAGTCACCGGAAATCAGTCCACGAAAAAAAAAAATTCTAATGATTCCGGGATATTGGTGGTGGTGGTGGTGGGGGCAGTCCGGTCCCACCCCACTTTTTTTCCGAACAAAAATAAGGGGTTTGCAGCATATTAGGAGGTCAGGGTACTTATTGCATGCAAACAATCCGAGTTTTTTCTATCTTAGTGAAAATCGTGCAGGTGAAAAGATCAATAAGGGGTGAAATTTCCGAGGATTCCACCTCACCTCACCCCGTTTGCCGGACCCCCAAAAAGGGCTGTGTAGCATATTAGGAGGTCACCGGAATTCATTCAACGGAAAAAAAATTTTCCAGGCGTAACTTCGGTATATGTACCGGTGTAAGTACCGGATACATTTCAAGAAAGCGCTTTTTTTTTTATATATGGGGGGTTAGGGTTTCTGTTAGGGTTAGAGGTGGGAGAAAAGGGTTTCTGTTATCTTCAGAAATGTAAACAAAGTCACGTGTGTACCTATACCGAAGGTTCGCCAATTTCCAATGATTTCGGGATAGTGGTGGAGTTTGCAGCATATTTGGTCAGGGTACTTGATTCCACGCAAAAAATCCGAGTTTTTCTTTTTTTTTTTTTTTTTTTTTTTCTTAGTGAAAATCGTGCGGGTGAAAGGATCAGAATTTACCAGGAATAAGAATATTGTTAAAATATTGTGTATTGTAGAAGTGAAACCAATTTATTCGACATAAACTTTAACAATAAAATCTTATGGACCTCGCAAGGACACTGGTCTATAAAGTAAGACGCTGTTGAGGTTACGGCGTAAACATCTTTGATGGTAGGCGTGCTCGACCATTCCTAGCCTGGGAATAGTTTACAAGTCGCAAAAGGAATTCCTGGGATTATAGTGCTGTTGTGTGTTATCGATATCATCAGTGTTTGCAGGAAGTGAGACCCTGACAAAGGTCACAGTCACAGAGAATAAAGCAACGATTAATGATAATACACCCAGAGGAGGGTTTCGGCTACTAATTGTATGAATGAGCTCAGTTTAACCAAGTTTTCTTTTCTATATCTGCCTTATATAATATGTGTATCTGAGTGTAAGAGAGTATAACGTTAAGGAGAGCAGCTGAAAAGAAAAGCAACGAGTAAATATTAATATAGAATACTTCACGTAAAGATCAATAACAAATACATCATGCATAATAATAGGATTCAATAAATATATATCTCACATACGCAGGTAATTAATTTGAAAGAGATAGAGGATTTGAGAGCATCCAGTTGCCTTCTATCACTACCACGTGTATCTTGGTCAAACTGTTGACATTTGCAATATCACGTCTGCTCACACGAGACTTGAAATTTATCAATTTTTTTTTTTTTTCGCTCAGGATAGATATACTTTTGGCAAATATCATAAAATATCATCGTCTGATCTGGTCTAATATCACTTTAAAAGAAAAATTAAGGTTCGATCCTACTTTTATGAAATAATAATCTAAAATATTTAGAATTACATTAGTGAAGTAGGAGGGTTCGCTCACGTTTGGACGAGAATTAAAACGTGATGAAGCTGCATTTCTATTTGGTTTGCCTTCGGGCATAGTAAATGTAGAATAAATTACTGACACACGATACATATATACATACAGGCACTTACTTACACGTATATATATATATATATATGTATACGTACATACACACAATTTATATATATAGATACAAATACAGAGACATACATGAACCCATATTGAAACAACTAGGACAAGGGTTCGCATCCGGGCTGAGAAGCAGAAACAAGACATTACGTGAGGTCACAAGTGTTGATTTGATTATGAAAAACAAACAATGTGGGTGAAGTTTGAAGAAGTTCTTTTGGCGAACGCACTATGGTATGTTTAATTTTATATCAGTTAGGGTGTACAGGGACTAGTGGCCTATGTATTATGTACATGTAACTGTATATCGGCTGTCAATGTACGTGGAAGTAGACACAGTACACGTAAGGACGTATATAGTCCAATCTACGTGGCTATGCGTATTTGTGGGTGTGTTTGTTGTCTCTCTCTCTCTCTCTCACTTTTTCTCTGCTCTCTCTCTTTTTGTTTCGCTCTATCTATCTGCCTGTCTATATATAGATATACGTAAATATATGCTTGCTTTGTGTCTATATAATCATGTATATGTTTATATAAATATATATATATATATATATATTATATATATATATATATATTATATATATATATATGTGTGTGTGTTTGTGCATATATATATGAATATATGCATGAATATAAAGCATATATGTATACATACACATAGAAACATACACACACATATGTATGTATACACCACTGTCTACCTTTTCCACATCTTTATGGGTCGGATGGAATTTATTGAGGCAGATTTACAATGATCAGAAGATCTGTCTTATTTCTAAACAGAGTATTATAACCCCATTGCCAGACATGTTTGCGCAGAAAATTGGAAATAAATAACACTGCTTGCACGATAGTGACAGTCATTTACAAATCAACTCTCACGCGATGTCAAGACAAACAACTACACACACACACACACTATCACGTATACGACAGGCTTCTTTCAGTTTCTATCGTCCAAATCCACTCACAAACCTTTGGTCTCTCTGGCACACTTCCCACAGGTGCCATGCAGTGAGACTCAACTCAGCCTGCTCATAATATATATAAATACACACACACGCATAGGCTGTGCAGTAAGAAGCTTGCTTCCCAACAACACTGTTTTTCGGTTCAGTCCCAGTTTGTGGCACCTTGGGCAAGTGCCTTCGACGATAGCCTCAAGTTGACCAAAGCCTTGTGAGTGGATTTATATATATATATATATATACATACACACATACATAGGGGTTGGACAAAATAATGGAAACACCTTAAAATTTCAAACAAATTTATTTTAATATGGGATAGGACCGCCTTTGGCTGTAATTACAGTTTAAATTCTACGAGGTAAGGACATGTACAAAGTTAGGATTGTTTCCAAAGGAATTTTTGTCCATTCTTCAGCTAAAACAGTCTCCAGTTCCTATAGTGATGATGGTGGGGGATATCGACTCCTTACTTGTTTTCTAAAATACACCAGAAATGTTCAATTACATTGAGATCTGAGGACTGTGGTGGCTAGATAAGATGTTCAACTTCACTAGAATGTTCCTCATGCTATTCAGTAACAAATTTAGCTGTGTAAATTGGTACACTATCATCCTGAAAGATTGTTTCCCACTGGAAACAGTTCTGCAATCATAGGATGAATTTGATCTGATAAAATGCTTAAATATTCTTGACTATTCATTCTGCCATGAAGGGAAACCATTGGGCCTGTGGATTTCCAAGATATAGCTCCCCCAGATCATTACAGATCCTCCTCCATGTTTAACAGTTGGAAGAAGGCAGTGTGGGTCAAATGCTTCTTTTGGCTGTCTCCACAGGTATACTCAGCCGGTTGTCAGAAATAAGGTAAAGGAGGACTTGTTTGAGAAAATAACTTTCTCCCACTGCTCTAGGGACCAATTCTGTAGGTTTTTACTCCACTCCAAACGCTTTACAATGTTTGTTTTTGAAAGTAGTGGTTTTCTGATTGCAGCCCTCTCTTGAAATCCAACTTTGTGCAGCTCCCGGCAAACAGTTTTTGTGGAAACTGGATTCTCGAGGTGGTCATTAAACTCTGCAGTAATTTTGGGAGCTGTACTTTTGTGATCCTTTCTACAAATTCGCGTAAGAGTCCGACGGTCCCTATCTGAAAGTTTGGGTTTTCTTCCAGGCTTTTGTTTCGACGAGGAGGGTTTTCCCTGTTTCTCAAAGGCTGTAATTACTTTCGAGACAATACTTTTTGATACACCAAACATTTCAGCTGTTTTCGTTAGGTTAGCACCTGCCATACGAGCACCAACAATTTGACCTCTTTGAAAGTCCGATAGATCTGTCATTTTAATGAATTTTAATTCCCCTTTTCTGAGGATATCTGCAAAGAAACAGCAATTTTAGCAAAGCATATTAAGCAACACTAATAATAAATAAAAAAAGCATAAAAACAAACAAGCTTTTGATGGTTTTATAGATATTTCAAAATTATGATGCTATGATGCTAGCTTCAGCCCGTATGTATATATAT
>NC_043003.1:72651961-72659461 GCF_006345805.1 Octopus sinensis | reverse complement strand
CAACTTCCGCCACATTCCAGGGAGAAAAACTAGAAGTAGTTGATAGCTTCAGTTACCTAGGTGACCAAATCAGTAGTGGAGGAGGGTTCATTGAAAGTGTAGCTGCTAGAATAAGAATAGCTTGGGCTAAGTTCAGAGAGCACTTACCTCTGCTGGGGACAAAGGGCTTCTTGCTCAGAGTAAAAGGTAGACTGTACGATGCATGTGTACGAACAGCCATGCTACATGGCAGTGAAACATGGACTGTGACTGCTGAGGATATGCGTAAGCTTGCAAGGAATGAAACCAGCATGCTCCGATGGATGTGTAATGCCAGTGTGCATACTCGACTGAGTGTTAATACCCTGAGAGAAATGTTGGACCTAAGAAGTATCAGATGTGGTGTGCAAGAGAGACGACTGCGCTGGTATGGTCATGTGGCGAGAATGGATGTGGATAGCTGTGTGAAAAAGTGCCACACCCTAGCAGTTGAGGGAACCTGTGGAAGAAATAGACCTAGGAAGACGTGGTGAAGCATGACCTTCAAACATTGGGCCTCACCAAGGCAATAACTAGTGACTGGGACCTCTGGAAATATGCTGTGCTCCAGAAGACTCGGCAAGCACAAGTGTGACCATTACCTTGTGGCCTATGCTTGGGGGTAACCAGTCCACTTACGCGTGCTTTTTCTTCATTGGACACTAAACTCTGCTTGTGAAGACCAGTTGAGGCAAGTGAAATCGAAGTCAAAATCAAACTCAGTGACCGGCATCCGTTGCTAGTGGAGCGCTAAGAGTACCATACGAGTGAGATCGTTGCCTGAGCAACAAACTGGCCTTCGTGCCAATGGCAAGTTAAGCACACCGTTCGAGCGTGATCGTTACTGCGTCGCCTTACTAGCACTTGTGCTGGTGGCACGTGAAACATTCGAGCGAGGACGTCGCCAGTGCCGCTGGACTGGCTCCCGTGCATGTGACATGTTAAAAGCACCATTTGGACGTGGCCGTTGCCAGTACCACCAAACTGGCCCCACATCACTATCTGCGGTACCGAACTGAAATCAACTCAGCAGTTTACATACCTGGGCTGCATCATCTCATTCGATGCAAGGATCGACAAAGAAATTGAAAATAGACTCTCTAAGGCAAATAGGTCCTTTGGCAGATTGTACAAATGTATTTGGCACAATAATAACCTGAAGAACAAAACAAAGATCAGTGTCTACAGGGCCGTGGTTCTCAGCACTCTTCTCTATGGCTCAGAGATTTGGATCACTTACTGCAGTCACATCTGTCTCCTTGAGCGCTTCCACTAGTGATGTCTCCTCACCATCCTCAACATTCACTGGAGTGACTTCATCACAAACATTGAAGTCTTGGAGCGGGCCGAGATCCCCAGCATTGAAGCCATGCTACTGAAGTCCCACCTCCGATGGGCAGGGCATGTCTCCAGAATGGAGAACCATTGCCTTCCTAAGATTGCCCTATTTGGCAAATTCTCCACCGGCCACCGAGTGAGAGGAGCTCTGAGGAAGCGCTACAAAGACTGCCTCAAGATGTCTCTAACAGCATGTCATATCAACCACCAATGCTGGTCAGACCTGGCTGCGGACCGTGATGTCTGGCACCACACAATCTTCAATGCAGTCAGCAAGTTTGAGGAACAAAGAAGAGATGCACTTAAAGACAAGAGACGCAGAAGAATATATGTATATGTATGTATATATGTATATGTATAAATTATTTGAAATGACTTGAAATGCCTTGGTTTTGATATTCCCATACACTCATACACACAGACATACATATATATGTCCAGCCCATTGAAAAATACTAATGATGCGTCTGGTGATATGATATGCTTGAGAAGACCTGTTGAGTCAAGTAAAGCCAGAGTTGTAGCTGTAACCAGCTCCTGTTCTGGTGGCACATAAAAATGCACCATCTGAACATGATCGATGTGAGGGCTGCCTGATTGGCTCCTCTGTGCCGGTGGCATGCAAAAAGCACCCACTATACTCACGGAGTGGTTGGCGTTAGGAAGGGCATCCATCTGTTGAAACTTTGCCAGATCAGATTGGAGCATGGTGCAGTTGCTGTCTCTCCAGACATCAGTCAAGCCATGCAGCCTATGCCTACATGGAAAACGGACGTTAAACGATGATGATAATGATATATATATACATATATGTATATATATACACATGCATACATATATACATACATACATATATATATTTCTCAATCCTGTTCTCATGGCCCTATTCACTGTATCATTGCTATTTGGTAGCCCCTCTCCCACTCCACTATATACCCAAGTTTTCACCACTCACTGCATTTCCATCCCCTACTCTCCATTCACGCTTCTTTGGCAATTTCCTGCCAAATATATTTTTACCTCCATACCCCAAGCGTATGCTTTGGTACTTGCCACCATCTCTCTCTCTCTTCTTTCACTTGACCATCCCATTTATATTCTGACCTCTGTCCCTTGTGAGTATGCCTGTCCCTTTTCTACTATCTTACATGCCACTGTCTCTTTTCTTATTTCTTTATTACCCACAAAGGGCTAAACATAGACGGAATAAACAAGGACAGACAAAGGGGGTTAAGTTGATTACATCGACCCCAGTGTGTAACTGGTACTTAATTTATCGACCCCGAAAGGATGAAAGGCAGTCGACCTCGGCAGAATTTGAACTCAGAACGTAACGGCAGACGAAATACCGCTAAGCATTTCGCCCGGTGTGCTAACGATTCTGCCAGCTTGCCACCCACTCTCTCTTTCATCCTGCTCTCGATTCAGGTTGTGTAACCATGTATCTCCTCTACAGGAAGACACCTTTTTATGTCTCTCTGTCTCACTCTAACCTTTCATCATCTGGTCCAAGATCACTTTCTCAAATTCCCCTTCCCCTTTCAAAGACTCTTTGTCTTGCCAGCTACTTGTTGACCCTGTCACTGCTGGTGCTATGTGAGGGGCATCCACTCCAAACTGTAAAGTGGTTGGCATTTGAAAGGGCATCCAACTATAGAAACCTTGTCAAAACTAACCTTGCCTGTGCTTGTGCCATGTAAAAAGCACTTAGTCCACTCTGCTGAGTGGTTGGTGTTTGGAAGAGCATCCAGTTGTAAAAACCCTGCCGTCTGGTGCAGGCTCCTACCTGGCCTGTTCCAGTCAAACCATCCATCCCATGTTAGCATGGAAAGCAGACGTTAAACGATGATGATGATGATGATATATATATATATATATATATATATATGTATATACACACATACATACCTGTTTCTTAGGTACAGGAGTGGCTGTGTGGTAAGAAGCTTGCTTCCCAATCACATGGCACCTTGGGCAAGTATCTTCTCTTACAGCCTTGGGCCGACCAAAGCTTTGAGAGTGGATTTGGTAGATGGAAACTGAAAGAAGCCCATCATTTATATGTGTGTTTGTGTATATATTTGGGTGTCTATGTTTGTCACTCCACCATCGCTTGACAACCAATGTTGGTGTGTGTATGGCCCTGTAACTTATTGGTTCAGCAAAAAAGACTGATAGAATAAGTACTAGGTTTACAAGAAATAAGTCCTGTGGTTGATTTGTTTAACTTAAGGCAGTGCTCCAGTATGGCCACAGTCAAATGGCTGAAACAAGTAAAAGCATAAAAGAATATATATATATGTGTGTGTGTATATGTATTATTTGGAGTTTATATAGGATTCTGTTAAAGTTACATGTGTCAGGAGAGATATGTGAAGTTTGTGAGTAAGTGGATAATGATATATTTAGGTATGTATCATAGCTAGAACTAAATTAATCCATTTCAACTCAAAACCTTTTTCTGCCTTGAAATTTATATAGGGATGGCTCGAGTAATAACCTTTGATCATTTGCTTGGCTGCGTGTCAAAAAGTCAGTTTGTAGTTTAGAAAAAGATGCTTATCATGTATTGCACTTTAGTTTATGGCATTATATTTCTTAGAATAGAGTTTTGGTAAAATTTTTTACTGTAGGCTAGCTGCAAGTCTAAATAAAGATGTAGGTGTTGTAAATATTTTTATTCACCATAGTTCAAGTTTGCTCAAAGTTGAAATTTATTTTGTCACTAATAGTGAAAAGAATAAGAAATACAAATGCAGTTAGCTTTATATTGTAAATAAGATGCATTAAACAATTGGAATCCTAACTTAGAATTATGCTGGAGCCAGTGTGTGTGTGTGCATACATATGTATGTATGCATGTATCATGTACACACCTAATATGTTTATATGTACACATATTATTTCATATGATGCTAAGAAGTAGAGTATGGTACCAGAATTTTTTATTTTAATGTTACAAACTACTCGAAATTTTTGTTAGAGTTTCTGTGTAAGTGGAATCTGGACCAGTTAGTTTGTATTGGCATTGATTTGTATAAGTTACAATAGTCAAACCAAACAGTAATATTTTTAAATCATTTAATATATACATTTCAGGTCTGCATAATATATAATAGGAATGTATCCATTAGGTAAAACTTGCCTTTGTTGAAATGTTTTATCTGTGGAAAGTTTTACTATGTTGTATTTGAACAACATAGACAAATGCTGATATATCAAATACCATACAACATACATTGTTGATCTTTTAAAAATTCTTTCCACCTCTAGAGGATGCATCATAACTACCAAGTAGCAACTACACAGATTATATATATATATATATATATATATACTCTTTTACTTGTTTCAGTCATTTTGACTGTGGCCATGCTGGAGCACCACCTTTAGTCGGGCAACTCGACCCCGGGACTTATTCTTTGTAAGCCTAGTACTTATTCTATCGGTCTCTCTTTTGCCGAACCGCTAAGTGATGGGGACGTAGACACACCAGCATCGGTTGTCAAGCAATGCTAGGGAGACAAACACAGACACACAAACACACACACATAATACATATATATATATACATATATACGACAGGCTTCTTTCAGTTTCCGTCTACCAAATCCACTGACAAGGCATTGGTCGGCCCGAGGCTATAGTAGAAGACACTTGCCCAAGGTGCCACGCAGTGGGACTGAACCCGGAACCATGTGGTTGGTTAGCAAGCTACTTACCACACAGCCACTCCTGCACCTATATATATATATATATACACACACACTCATGTGAACATGCCATCTTTAATGGAACATGTTTTACATTGGTTTGATATCATTGTGTCATATATTACTATAGTGTGTATGTATAAGTATACATATATATATATACATACATACATACACACACACATATATATATATATATATATGGCATGCATGAGGGAAGAATGCTAGCAAGACATGCGACATGAATGAAGCTGGAATCTATAATGAAAAATGTAAAACAAAGCTATAAGATGAAATGTAATGATGTCAAAAGAACATGCATTTATTAAGCAATGAAAAATTAATACCTAAATACTGCAAATAAATTTTAACACACACACACTACAATGTATTTCTAATACAGTTCGTATTCTTTACTAAGCACAATATCATCATAAATACCATTATTGTATTTACATTTATGTATAGTGAAAAATTAATCACCTTCACATTATTGTCACCTTTTTGATGTAAACCAAACAAAAGAAGTATGTTCTTTGTTTATATTTGACATGCAGTTATATAATTAAATATAGATATGTACAAAGTGAAGTGAAACAAGCTGATCCTTGCTATTTCTAGCATACTAAATGACTTCATAGAGGATGAATAACATTTTGTCTGTTTAAAAGAGAGAAATTAAGGCTGTGGTAAAGTAATGAAAGAAATATTTACTGAGGAGCAAGTGAGTACTAACTGACGAATAAAGGATACAAAGGAAAATTAGGTATAAAAATAAAAATTACACAAACTGGGAATCAAATATATAAATATTAGTTACTGACCAGTTGATAATCACCTGGAGAGTGGTATCACCAAATCTGTGTGTGTGTGTGTGTGTGTGTGTTAACAAAAGACACTCATACATATATTTACTGAATGAAACACCTCATATTGAATGAGGTAAAGATGTGAGTCAATAGTTGCATGGTTTTGTATTTGTATGTTAGTCTGTAGACTGTATTTTTAATCTAACGCACAAGGAACTACACTGAATTTCTCAACAGGCTGAAACCATCTTTAGTGTTACCTTAATTCTTTCATACTGTAGAAAAATACCCCATTGTTTTTTGCTGGAATATTCTTTGGTATGGCAGGTGTTCTCATATTTTTGGTAAAATTTTGGTTTAACATCTCTCATAGCTTTTATATTTTGAAAATTTCTGCTTTAAAAATCAGAGATTACGGCTCTGCAAATGTTTCATAAAATTCAATTGTTTATAAATTTTTGACCCACTTAGTTTCAGAGTATGCATTTTACAGTAATTTTTTCATTTTCAAAATTTTTTCGAAGAATATAGGCTTTGGAGAATGCAGTTTCGCAAAATAAAAAAAAAAAAAAAAAAATTGGGATCATGAAATAGGGTTAGGATTTAGCATTATGGTTTAGTATTAGGGTTTAGGCTTTAGGTATAGGCTTATGGTTAGGATTTAGAGTTTGGATTTAAGGTAAGGGCTTAAGGCTAGATTTTATAGTTGACAATAGACTGAGGTGTCTGGTGATTTGCTGCACTCAAGAAGACCTGTGCCCATCTCTGCATAAACTCAGGTCCTAAAAGCATATTTTTTATGTTAATGCTACTGCACCCAATCTCTCTCTGACAATCCTTCCTCATGTACATCCCTCCATCACTCATCTATTTGCAGCATTATTTACTCTGCTGCTGTAATTATATGAGAGCAAAACAATGTTTCATCCCACTTTTGTGCTACCAATTTCCCCTCACCTTGTAACCAATTCATTTTGTTCCCCTTCCTCAATTTTTTATATCATCCCTTACTATTTTATTTTCCATTCAGTGCCCCTTTCTTCTGGACTCTGTGTCATATCTGCCATTGATACTTTTTCCCCACATTTGTTTGTCATTCATTATTTCCACCCTTATGTACTCTGATCCCTGTCTCTGTCATAGTGTGTCCCTTTGTTATCCCTCCCCACTCTTCACATCATCTCCCTATGGTGTTATTATACAGTTCTTCTCAAGCCCATCTTTTTGTATTACCTCCTCTCTCTCAACCCGCTCCTATGTTCCTTACATTCCTCCAAACTGAGATTCACTATTGTCTACACCTCCATCCATGTTCATCATTCACTTCAGTCCTCATCTCAACTATCTCTTCTTTCACATTCTTGTAAAGCTGCCTACCCACCCAACCATCTTCAATTTTCTGTCCCTACTCTCTTTTTATCTAACTTCTTGTACCTTGAAGGTATTCCGTTCATGCTGAGGTAACTACATATCTCCTTTACAGCAAGACATCTGTTTCTGCCCCACCCAATCTTGTTCAATTTTGCACCCCTACATTGTCAAGGGGTTGTGTCTTGTGAGTTACTTACTGATGTTATTAAGTTCTGGTTCCACAGAAAAAGTACCAAGTACATTCTGTTAAG
>NC_043003.1:72596961-72641961 GCF_006345805.1 Octopus sinensis | reverse complement strand
TATATATATATATATACACACACACACATATATGTATATTTATATATATATATATATATATATACATATAAATATAAGAGAGTAACCACCATGGTGGTTACTCTCTTATATTTATGTATAAAATTTATCGTAATCCGGGTTTTCTATGCACTAAGCCACTTGGTGTTAAATGGATACACTATTAAATTAGTATCCAATTTTCTCACCCTCATTAGTTGATATATAAATATATATATATATATATTATATATATATAATATATATATATATATATATTACGGAGATGTACTTGCATAGCAAGTGACCTGATCTGAGATCGTGTGCTGGAACGAAAACAATTGCAGTGTGGAAAGTGTTATAAGCCATTTAAGAAACACACAAAATCCGTTAGATTCGCTTCAACATTTAAATTTAATTTCTCAAAATATTTTTGGGGCTTTGAGACTGCGACCTGTTCGCTGACAAAATTCCATGCTGCATCGCATGATGCAGCACGGAATTTTGTCAGTGACCATGTGATTTTTGCACCTTTTGGTCAATCTTTTAAGTATATTTTAAGAAAGAAAAAGAATTACTTTTATTGCACACTAGTTTTTGCAGGACAATTCAGCTGCTATTTTATTATATTTAATTAGCAAATTATTCTTTGTTTTAAATATTTCCAGTTGACGATGAAACAGAGAGATTTAAAGCTGCCACTCGGAAGTTCCATAAACTTTTCAACATGCCCAAGGAAGAAAAACTGGTCAATTGTAAGTTTAGTTTATTTAATATAATCCAAGGATGTTCCAGATTAGTGTGGTTTCCATAACTCACTCTAATGATGTTGGTGTATAATCTAGTTTGTGCAATGTATTTGTTCTGTAGTTATATGTATATAATAATTTGATGTTTGATTAGTTAAGAAATGCAAAGAGAAGGAGAAAGATTATATTTGGATGGTTTTTGTAGTATTATCAGTAATATTTTTTCCAGCTGTCATTTTAGGTCAGTCTATACAGTATGTATGTGACATTCATGAGATAAGGGATGGAAGACCCTGTCAAATGCTTTCTCCATGTCAATGAAAGCCAAGTAGAGAAGTTTACCTTTGGCTAGGAATTTCTTCTGCAGCTGTCTCACCAGAAATATAGTGTCAGTGGTGCTTCTCCCTGGCACAGACCCAAACTGCAATCATCTAGACTAGCTCTTTCTCTAATTAGTTTGGCTATGACCGTCCCTGTGACTTTCATCACCTGATCCAACAGTTTGATACCTCTGTAATTAATCATATTTAATGCATCACCTTTACCTTTGTAGCAGTCAACTGAGGTGCTACTACACTAGTCAGTGAGCATAACTCCTTCATGTATTATCTAGTTAACTGTATGGGTGACTAGACTACAGCCTACACCACCAGATATTTTAAGCATCTCAGTAGTGATCACTGATGGGCTGGGGACTTTCCCTGTTTTCATACTGTTAATTGCTTTATCTACCAAGGTACTGTCAATTCGAATAGATGGTCCCTCTGTCGGGTCGACATTTAGCAGACTCTCTTTCTCCCATTCATTCTCTTCATTTAGCAACCTTTCATAGTGGCATCTCCAAGTGTCTCTCTTTGCAGCATCATTAAATGCCAGTGAGCCATCATCCATGTGGACACATTTCCCTCCTATGACATCATGATTCTCTCTCACATACTGTCTTGCAATACAAAACACTTCAAGTCTCTGGTCCTCATGATGCAGAACATTGCCATATTTTTTACTTATCTGCTTCTCTAGCTAAGTAAACTTGTCTCCTAGCTTCCCTTCTGGCGATCTGATACAGTTTCCTGTTACCATCACGCTTCCAGTCCTTCTATGCCTGTTTCTTTTCCCAGTAGTAATCTATATTGTATTAGGATCAATTTAGTGTCCTTTTGTCAAAGTTAGAACTCATCAATGTTAAAAGTATCTCATAAGTGCTACGTCTCTGAGTATTTTAGTATCTGTCATGCCATGTTTTATGATTGACCATCTCCTTGTCTCTGGTATTTCATTCTAACTCTTCTCTTTCATCTTCCCAGACTATTCCTGTAGTTACTGGAAAGGAAAAGTTCCACGGCAGGGATGGATGTACTTGAGCATCAATCATATTTCTTTCTACTCCTACCTGATGGGAAAGGAAGCCAAGTTGATCATTCGGTGGACAGATGTCACGGTAACTCAATTCTTTACTTTCATATTTTATGTGTGTGTGTATGTGCATAGCACCTTGGGCAAGCCTTGATCCAATCAAAGCATTGTGAATGGATTTGGTAGACAGAAGCTGAAAGGCATCGATTATGCATATATGTGTGTGTGTGTGTCTTTGTGTCTGTTTGTCCCCCACCACTGCTTGACAACCAGTGTTCGTGTGTTTATGCCCCTGCAACATAGTGATTTGGCAAACGAGGCTAATAGAATAAGTACTGCGGTCAGTTCATTTGACTAAAGATTCTTCAAGGCAGTGCCCCAACATAGCTTCAGTTTATGACCGAAATGAGTAGAAAATAAAAGATAATATATAATATATATATTATAGGCGCAGGAGTGGCTGTGTGGTAAGTAGCTTGTTTACCAACCACATGGTTCCGGGTTCAGTCCCACTGCGTGGCACCTTGGGCAAGTGTCTTCTACTATAGCCTCGGGCCAACCAAAGCCTTGTGAGTGGATTTGGTGGACGGAAACTGAAAGAAGCCCGTCGTATATATGTATATATATATATATATATATATATATATATATATATATGTGCGTGTGTGTGTTTGTGTGTCTATGTTTGTCCCCCTAGCATTGCTTGACAACCGATGCTGGTGTGTTTATGTCCCCGTTACTTAGCGGTTCGGCAAAAGAAACTGATAGAATAAGTACTGGGCTTACAAAACAATAAGTCCCGGGGTCGAGTTGCTCGATTAAAGGCGGTGCTCCAGCATGGCCGCAGTCAAATGACTGAAACAAGTAAAAGAGTAAAGAGTAAAAGAGTATATATATATATATATATATACACACGCATACACATAATCTTAGTCTTAGTTCCTGCCTGTGTACCTGGCAGCAAGACATCTCAAATCATTCTGGTTCTGTGCATAGTTGTCTGCATTTTGCCAAGTGATGCTAAGTTGCTTCAGATCTTCTTTGAAGGTGGTATGTCATGACCTTTTGGGTCTCTCTTCTCTTCTCTTCCTTCATTCTTCTAGCGGTACCCATTGTTTAGCTGTCTTAAGTATTTCTACTGGCAATTGGAAGACATAATCTGCAAGTCTTACTTTCTTTCTGCCACAATCTCCTGCAGGCTGTGCAGATTAGCTCTTATCAGGGCTTCAGTGTTTGTGATCTTGAGAGTATTTTGAATGCTTTCAGCCTCTGCTTGATCTTGGCCACCAATTTCCCATGTTCTCCTGTGTCAACTGCTGTTGCCAGGACAATGCTGTGGTACATTGGAATCTTTCTGTGTTTACTAGTTAAGTGCTGGCTCAGATCTTGTCCATTCCTTTGAACACTACTGCTGTATGCCTAGTTCTGGAGTTGGCATCTGACTCAGTATCCCCCTCTGTAGTAATAATGCTGCCCAGGTTAGTGATGTTGCTGAAGTCTTCAACAGGTTCCTGATTCACAAAAATCTGCATCTCTCCTTTCTCCCTGGCAATTCTTTTATAAAATATTTTATATTTTTATTTATTTACATAATTTATTTACTGTTTGTAGAAACTTGACCGTGGCAACAATATGGTTTTCCCTGACAGTGTCAAGGTATCAACAAGGGAAGGAGACGTAAGTAGTCAGTTTACCTCTTTATACTTTATTCTTTGATTTTTCTCTAATTGAAGTATCCAAAACACACACATTAACATGGACAAACAGACACCATCATAGCACCCCTGCTCACATGCTGTAACAAGCATACACACATATACATACATATATGGTGTCATGTTTTTGATTCAAACAATTTTTCTCTTTTATTCACTCCATCACTACTACCACTACTTCATAGTGAAGACATAGATAGACATAAATTATTAGATCAGTATTTGTGTTGGCTAATGAAAACTTGCATGCATGCATGTTTTCTCTTGTTGATTCCTATGAGAGGATTCTAGTTGTTTAATCAATAGAATTACCTTCTTTCTGCATTATAGTATAAGTGGCTGAGCATTCCACAGACACCTCTACCTTTAATGTTATCTGCAGATAGACTCAGTTTAACAGTTATAAGTACATCATCTTAAGGCTTCCACACAGTTTCTATTTATTCAGTTTCCCTCACAAGCCAAGGCCATGACGAAAAAGGACTTGCTGAAGGCGCAGTGCAGGAGGGTCAAACTGTAGGATCACGTAACTGTGATATGAATGCCTTGACCACATAGCTATGTGTCCATATATGCATAAGTATATACAAACCAAAAAATATATTTGGACCATTGATGCATTTACATATTCTTTACTTAAAATTACTCTTTCTGCTTAATTCCTCAACCAATTATTATTATTATTGAAGCAACAGGAATAATATGTTTCAATCTATGTCAAATCAAAGCATGACTAGGATTCTTGTGAAAGAATACAATTCTGTAATTCATATGACTTGTCTTGCTTTGGGCCCTCAACTCCTTGAGAGAGTCATGGGGATGCCACCATGACATACCAGCTTGTTTTGGATAATATCTGGCATAGTCCATCCCTTTCTACACTTGGCCACAGCATTTTTTTTTCCAGGATGAGACATAGGCAGAAAGACAAACTAAAAGAAAGAGCAAGACAAGGAGGGGGAATTAATGTACAGCAGATCGAATATTTCATTGAGGATGAAAGGATGAAAAGCAAAGCTGAGCTTGGGATTTCTCCTCAGTGTATAAGTCAAGATGATTACTGCAAAACAGAAGTAACAACTCTATTTGCTGTCTTATACCCCATATGTCTGGATCAATTTACGGGTGAACTTGGATTGTTGGAAGATGAAAGCAAATCTATAACTTATAGACCACATCTGTTTGTGATATCTAAGAAAATAAATATCTTCAAGAATTTAAAATTTAAAGAATGAAGAGCTATGCTCAAGATTGCAGAAAGCACAAGACTCTTTCTATTATAAATTTAATTTTAATTTATTTTTGAACAATATATTTTTATTACAACATTACCACTATTGGGCAGGCAGCTGGTTATGACAGAACTAATACTTCAGTCAGAAAGGGAATAAATGCATACACAAGACATGCAGTTATATATATGACTATGCCTATGTCTGCCCTTTAGTAGAACCCACCATACACATACACATGCCAGTTATGTATGCTAGTGGTATAACATTTCCTATCCAGTTTGTGCCGGCATAGAAAGCAAATGTAAATTGAGGATCTCTCTCTCTCTCTCCCCATCCATCCCTCTGTTTACACACACACACACACCACACACACACACACACACACACATACCACGTGTGTACCGTTGGCGATTTTTTTTCCTCTGTCTTCCCTTCTCTGGATCTTTCCTTCTCCTATGTTTCCAACGAAGAGCTCCGCTTGAAATGTTAAACCCTCCTTCTTTCCTGAGCGTCCAATAATACTATATTTGTTCCACGTCCTCACGTTGTTGTGTTTTTTTGTGCTTTCTTGTTTGGATTAACTATATATATATATATATATCTGAGGTGTGTTTTTCAGTAGTAGAATGCATTATAACCAGTAAGGTATTACTATAATTAATGTGTGTGTGTGTACTTTTAATAGCTAGTTTATATGTTCCTTGCAGCACTACTTCTCAATGTTGCTACACAGTTCCGAAACCTTCAGGCTGATGGAGCAGCTAACTAATATGGCAATGAAACAGTAAGTATTGGCTCTACCTGATCAACTCTCTCTCTATCTGTCTATGCCAGTATTTTGTCTCATTAGTTTATGTATGCACATGTACCCATGTTTGTTTGTACTTGCTCATGTATGTCTATATTTTACAGACACTTGACATCACTAGTATTCTCCCTGCATCAGGGTATCTGTCTCAGTATAGGCCTTTTCTATTTTGTTGTTGTTGATGATAGTGATTGTTGTTCTGTGTATGTATGTGTGTATTTGATAAACATTAGATAACATAGTCCTAGATACACCTCAATGACAAGATGATCATAGCTGAAATGTCTTTGATCATAGGTCTGCTGCCAGATTAGAGGTGATCTGGAATTAACAACTCTCAAGTTGTATTATGTACCAAATGTACAGTTTCTTATTGATTTCTAAGACATTCTACTGAAGATTATTTTTACTGGATTATTTCTAAGTTTCCATAATAACCATCTTTTGGCTTCAACCTCCAACACCATTCTGTAATAACTGTTGCTATCAGTTTACAAACTGAAAACAAGTTTCATTGTTGCATAAAAGAGCATCAAGTTTTGTTTATATATGTAGCATTCATGTAACTATTGGCTCACTACACTAATTTGTTGTGACTGGTTAAAATATCCATCACATGAGATTTTGCCAGTTATTGAACCCTGTGTCGTTATTAGTTAAATGTTTCACTAGTTTTGGATTGAAAGTTCAATCACATTGCACATAAAATTTTAAGTGACAAATTCCATATGTGCTCTGGAGCTCCTTTTTCTCCATAAATTGGTTTGACAAACATTTTATGAACTAGAGGTATGAGAGTTGTCATTGTGGTGATTTGCAGGATCCAATGGAGTTATACAATGGAGTTATACAAGGGGGTACCCAAAAGTAACCAGAAACTTTCTCTGTGGGACAAACTCGTTGTAGTTCAGGCTTCCACCACTAGAAGCCACTTGATGTGACCCTCAAGTACCAGCCTGCCGACTGGCATCTTCGGGTGAAGTCGTGCTGTCATGTGGTGTGACTTTGTTTTGCAGTGTTTGTCTTAATGGTTTCAAAATTTGTTTTTGATTAATTATAATCAACTTTAGCTGTCTGACAACCAACCTTATGCCTAGTCTTATTTCTTGTCTCAGTAATGACATATGAGTTTGTCAAGAACAGGAATTTATTCCATACCTCAGTGTTTCCAGATTTAACTTCTGTAAGATTCTGTGGTCACTATTTTACAAGATTCCATGTTTATCATTTAAAAAAGAAATCATCTTATTGATTTGTTGTTTTTACATTATCTCTCTCACTGTCTAAATTCTAGGTTAATGTCTGAAGTGGGGTTTGAAGAGGACAAAATGTTGACACACAGAACAAAGTAAGTTATGGGGTTTTGTTGTACAATTTTATTTGTTTTTACAAGGGGAACTGTTTATATTTTAATGTTTTTCAGTTTAAGGTGCTGGATAACTAAGCACATTGTCTTTCCACATTGTGTTGTGGATGGACTATTTACCACATTTTTACTTGTGTTCTGGCTGGATAACTGACCACATAGTTTTACTGTAGATTGTGTGTTTTGGCTGGAAAACTAACTTCATGGTTTTACTGCAGACATTACATCCATTCTTTAATATGCTTGGTTGACAAAAAAGACATGTTCTACTCTTACTTTGCATTTAAGTGATTAGCAGTTTGGAAGATCATTCAACTATAAACAGTTTCTTTAGCAAGAAAATAAATGTAATGAATGAATGAATTAAAATACCCCGGTCCTATCTCTGTTTACATGGAAAGGCCAAGTGGTGTCATGCAACTGGGTGACAAGTTATAAATACACACTATGTGTATTGTTAAATGTGGGAATCAGAATTGGCCACATGTGTGTAACTAATACAAAACTATTTTCATAGTTTTTGTTTATCTACTATAGTATTCTTATATTAAAGCATTGAGGCTTGATTTAAAAAGGAACAATGCTTAACAAGAATGTTTTTTTAAGACTTAACATTTATTGATTAATTAACACCAATGCATGCTTGACAATTATTTTATCAACTCTATGAATGTTATAGAGACTGTTGACGTTAGTGGAATTTGAACTGTAAATAGATACTGTAAGTCATCTGGTATTTTATGAAGAAATAACATAATAATAACACATTAATAATGATAGTTTCTCTCATGGATTTAAAATGATGCATTAGTGTGGAGGCTGTAGTTAGAGACAACGAAATCAATGCCAATAGTTAAATGGTACTTCTATCAACCCTTCGAAGAATGCAAGGTAATGTCAATCTCAGAATGATTTTAACTCTGAACATTAGGGGATAAAATTGTTACAAGCCATTTTTCCTGGTTCACTATTGATCTCTATCCTCTACTACCATTATTGCTGTTGCAGCAGCAGTAATAGTAGTAATGGTGGTGGTAGTAGTAGTTGTGGTATCAGCAGTACTAATCAAGCATATTTAGCAGCCTTAAAATTGTTTTTTATTTTTTCCTGTTTCTCTATCTAACATTGTGTTGTTCCAGGAAAAGAGCTTCCAGGAAAATATCACTGCTGAAAAGAGATTTAGATGCCAAGGCTCGCAGTGAAGCTTTTCGGTGAGTTAATACTGATTTTTTTTTTATATTGTGTAACATTTATGACAGATCTGGTTGTTTGAAAATAAATTGAGTGATATACGGCACATGGTTTGTGGTTTGAAGATAACTTTATATATTAATTCACAGTTACCTACTACTCCACCTTGCCTTTGATTATGCTGCTATTCGTTAGAGGCAGGGACAGGTTGGAAATGGTTCTCCAACTGTGGCTTAATAGGTATATTATATATATACATATATATATATATATATCACCGACCAGGCTATCAGATGTTGCTACACATCACTGGTCACAATGCGCTTCGCATTGTTTTAGCCTTCAAATGACGCCACCCCGCTGGCTAAGCGAGCTGGCCAACATAAGAAAGAGTGAGAGAAAGTTGTGATGAAAGAGTACAGCAGGGATCGCCCCCCCCCCTGCCGGAGCCTTGTGGAGCTTCAGGTGTTTTCGCTCAATAAACACAACGCCCGGTCTGGAAATCGAAACCATGAGTCCGCTACCCTAACCACTGGGCAATTGTGCTGCCACACACACACATATATATATATATATATATATATATATATATATGGTGACAAAAGAATTAATGATTATCTTCTGAACTTCATTAGCTTACAGCTATTTCTTTTCTAAGAGAAAATAGTTGAGTGTAAATAACAGCGTGTAGCTTTATTGGAGATACCAGAAACAGCTGGAAGCTATTGAAATTCATAAGATAATCATTTATTCCTTTGTTGTTTTTTCTTATTACTGCTGCTCTGTATTTGATTAACATTTCATTGTGAATCGTATGTGTATTGAGTTCTACACCTGCTTATGAGTGTTCCAATGCCCAAGTGAAATATTTGTATATATATATCTATATATATATATATATATGTATATATAAAAATCTGTTGAATTGTTTAGGTATAAAGATGTAGTAGCTGATGAAGCACTATTAAATTTAATTATTTATTTGCAAGATGTAAGTTAGCAATGAGTCAGTGAGGAATTTAGCATGCAGATACTTGTCTATCAGGGCAACTATCTGCATGTATGTGGGAATATCTGTATGCTCATAACATACTTCTCTTGGCCAAATCTGTGAAAAAGTTCAAGAAGATATGTCAAACATAGAAACAATGTTTAAAATCAAGAGTAAACTCATCAAAGATCAAAGTAGCTAAGATTTTCCAATTGAAACTTGTAAATTGTATCAGTAAAATCGGAGCTTCTATTAAACATTTATTCCTTGACATGTCATAGTGGATTCTTTTTACTTATATTCCTAATCGCATGCCTTATTTGGACTTGCAATGTTTGTATTTCTAGGGCTGCCTTCCACCTACCAGCCCATGAGAAACTGGATGGAGACACAGATTGCATGCTGTGGACTCCTTATAACAAGCAACATGTCAGTGGTAGACTCTATCTCTCACTTAATTATATCTGCTTTGCCAGTAGGGTAAGTATCGTTAGTGTATCAGTATGGTACTGTTATATTGGTTGCATTCTTGTTTGTGTTGCTTAGTCTTTGCTCAGTTTACAGTGAACACACTTATAATGAGTTGTGACCCATAGAGGACACCAGACTAACTGGGGTTGTGTTTTCTGATGAACTCCACCTAATTCCAACATCTTCCTCTACTGTGACATTGTTAAGTATACTTCCCATGTTTTTTTTTATTGATTGATTCATTCATTCATCTAACCCACATTATTGCTAATATGTACTTTTGTAAACTAATTATTTGAATTGACTCTTCAATATAACTTAGAGATAGTAATTTCTCTCAGCCTTAGTTTTTCTTTTTAATTATTCATATAACTTCCAAATTGAAATCTCTATAAAGCCTTAGTTTTCATTTTTCTCCTTGTATTTTCATGTTGGCTAACTATTTTCATAATATCTCTAAAATAATCCTTTCTTGTTTGCGGTGCACCTAGCCATTCCTACCACCACCACCACCACCACCACCAATATTGGAAATCACACTTCTCTCACCGAAAATCCCCTCCTGTTCTAGTGGTCTCTTCTATCATACCTGCAATCTTGCCTCCACCTCCTTTCTCTCTCTTTCTCTCTCTCTCTCTCTCTCCCAGGACTAATCCAACCAAGTAACAGCCCACTTACTTAATCTAACATTGGCATATTGATATTCATATTTACTTTTATTTATTTATATTTATATCTGCAGCACCAGTAATGCTTATATTTACAATGCCACTAGCACTTACTCTAACACCCAGCAGTGGCAACAATTTTAACATGCTTGATTGTTTGAATGATGATAAGTTAAAAGCGAGAACAAGCAGGCATGTTGGATGGCAATCTGGTATTTTCCATGGTGTTCATGATGGACATAGATTTGGTTCCCAAAACAAAGAGGGAACTAGGCTACTGGACTTCTGTGATGCAAGAAACCTATTTATCTGCAAACGAACACAGAAACCTTCTTTTCAGGTGCTAAATAACATCTCTCCTTCCCATGTTTCTTTCCACACCCTTTTCTCAGTTTTTAGAGTTGGCACATTGAAAGGTAGGTCTAGTGAGATTGTAAAGATGCTTGAACAGAGATGTGTTGATGTATGCTGCATACAAGAGGTAAGGTGGAAAGGAGCTTCAGCCAGGGTCCTCACAAGCAAGTCACATAGGTATAAAATCTTCTGGGAAGGTAACAGTGATGGAGTAGGTGGTGTAGGTATATTTCTTGTGGAGAAATGGGTAGAAAAGCTCATAGATGTTGTCAGGATGTGCAGTAGAGTGCTTAAGCTCAGGCTAGTCTTGCAAAATAGTATAGCTACAATTATCTCTGCTACGCCCTACAAGCAGGCCTACCAAATGAACAGAAGGACCACTTTTATGATATTCTTCTACAGACTACCTCAAAGACGAGTGACAATGACCTCATCTTTGTGGCTGGAGATTTTAATGGGCATGTTGGATGGCACTCTGTTATCTTCCATGGTGTTCGTGGCGGACATAGATTTGGTTCCCAAAACGAAGAGGGAACTAGGCTACTGGGGTTCTGTGATGCAAGAAACCTATTAATCTGCAACACCAACTTCAGGAAGCCAGCCACCTTATAACCTATTAATCAGGTGACTCTGATAGGCAGATTGATTTCATTTTCACCAGTCAGCGGGATGCATGGTTGCTCTTAAATACAAGAGCTGTACAGCAATGCTATCAGGAAGGTGAGGGTTGGCAACGAGTATAGTGAAGAATTCCGGTTAGAAGTAGGGCTTCACCAAAGATCAGTCTTCGTCCTCTCTTACTCATCGTAGCCCTCCAAGCAATAGCAGAGGAATTCAAGACAAGCTGCCCCTTGGAGCTCCTCTCTGCTGATGACCTTGTTCTAATAGCTGAGTCACTACCAGAACTAGAGATGAAATTTCAAGTGGGGAAGCAAGGTCTAGAATTGAAGGGCCTTAGAGTCAATCTAGTAAAAACCAAAGTCCTAGTAAGTAGAAAGGCAGACAAATCACAACCCCCTTCAGGTAGATGGCCCTGCTCGATCTGAAGAAAAGGCATAGGTAGAAACTCCATAAGATGTACCCAGTGCAAGCTATGGACACATAAGAGGTGCTGCAATATTAAAGGAAGGTTAACTGAGAAGATAGTTTTTGTGTGAGGCAGATACACAGGGGCAATAATCACCGAATATTCCATCACATGCCAGTGAAGAGAAATTAGCAGTAGTTGATAGCTTCTGCTACCTGGGTGACCAAGTCTGTTTCCTCAGGTGAATTATTCAAACCCCAAAGAATCCCTTATTATTATTATTATTATTATTCAGGTCATGGGCATATGGCATAGTGGTTAAGAGTGCGGGCTACTAACCTCAGGATTCCGAGCTTGATTCCAAACAGTGACCTGAATAATAATCATAATAATAATAATAATAATGATAATAATAATATCAAAAAAATACCTCAGGCATGAGATACCAGGTTCGAAATTTCCCCATGACACCTGATGAAGGCTGGAGGGTATATCAGCCGAACATTGTCTTAACAACAAACAAGATGAGGACAAATATCCGTCGAATGTAAATAATGTACTATATTGGCAGTTTCACTTTGAGAAAATTTGATGAGAGCACTGTGAACTAAGAAAACCTTCATTAATTTTACTATGATATATAATGAGATGTTTGGTACTGTAGTTGTAACTATATGCTATTGTCTGTAACAGCTCATAGGTCCATTTGTGATAAGGGAGATTTGTGTCACTGAGTGATGTATCTTAGCCAGTGAAACTATCAAATATGAACTGTAAATCTGTCAGACAGCAGTCTCTTAGTACATTGGCGATATACTTATGGTGTGTGTGTATTCATTGATCAGTTACTTTTCATTGTTGTTTTGATGTTTTTTTACAGATCCGTGATCAAGTATCTGTGATAATCCCTAATCGGGAAATCCTTGTAGTAGAGAAGATTGATAGTTCACCATCTGGCAATGTCATTACCAATGCTATATTAATAACAACTAAAGGCAAGGTGAGTAGACTGACGCAGCAGCATTTTTAACTTATAAATTATAGTAAAAGTTCTGAATCTTAACATATGTTATAAACAGCACAGGTTGTATTGTCTCTTTTCTGCTCTCTCTTACACTTTTGTTGTTTCCTACTCTCTCTCTCTCCTTCTCTTGTTTTTCCTTTGACTAGGTAACCAAGTATGTCTTTTACATTGGCACACTTGTTTCTGGCCTCTTTCTTGTACCTTTTTCTCACTCTCTATCTTTTCTCTATCTCTCTCTCACTGTTACCCTGGATTACCTCCTCTAATGCCCCTCTGTTGCGACAAGGCACCTAGTTCTGTCTCTGTCACACTGTAACCTTTCATCCTCTGACACAAGTTTCTCTCCTCAAATGCCCCTGCCCCTCTCATAATTCCTTGTCTTGTGAGATACTTGGTTACCTGCCAGTGCTGGTGCCACATTAAAAGCATCCAGTCCACACTGTAACGTGGTTGGCATTTGGAAGAGCATCCAGCTGTAAAAATCAGGCCTAAACTAATCTCTCCTGTGCTAGTGCCATGTAAAAAGCACTGAGTCAACTCTGTGGAATGGTTGGTGTTAGGAAGAGCATCCAGCTGTAAAATCCCTGCCAAAACAGACACAGTAGCCTAAGGTAGTTTTTCTGCTTGGCTGGCTCCTGTCAACCATCCTACCCATGCATGCATAGAAGATGGATGTTAAATGATGATGATGATGATTTCATTATTCTCAGCAACTTCCCATGTGTTTATCACATTTACCAGATTTCTTGAACCTGAATGCCAGCTTTAATCTCTTCAAATATATTCTTTTCACTTTTTCCTTAATTTCTTTATGCATAATATCAGGTTCAAATGCCTAGTTACATTTATCCATTGTTGTCACATTCTAAAATCCATTCTTCTGATAAGTTTATCTCTTTAAAATGGGCTCTCTTTTCTATCATCATGGCTAAAGTTGCTTATTTTGATATGCCAAATTCCATTCCAGTATTGTTGCAGCATTCTTTTACTTTATTAACAAGTGAATTAATCAATTTTTCAGATTTTGTAAATATCTTTAAGTCATTCACGAAGAATGATTGATTTAGAGTAGGTGCATTTCTTTGTAGTTTGGAGACCATGTTGAATTTTCTAAGTGTTATTGGGATGGGAATGAACTCACAAATAATGAAGAGAAAAGGTCTCTCTGGAAGATAACCTGTTTTAATGGCTATTTGTTTTCTCTTGTTTTTCAGATGAGTTTCACATTTACTCAACTTCAAGACAGAGAGGTTATTTTGGACAAAATATCATTCTTCTTGTACAAACAGCCAAGTATCAAAGAGTAAGTCTCTGTTTTTGCATGTGTATTCAGATTTTCTTACTTTTGAATTTTTTAATTTATATTTTAAATCTTTGTGAATGTAAGTCTCATTGAAAAGGTATACATCGTAACTAATAATTATCAAGAAATTGTATATAAATTAATATTTTAACAACAGGTATTGTTGGAATTCCTAGAGTCTTGCATTGCATAGTGGGCTTGCTACCTGCAGCCTATGATACCATGCTATCCGTTCTTTTCAACTATCTAATACTTTCCTAATTACTCTGGTCATGCCAAGAAGGCAAACCTTTTGTAATACTTCTACTGGGTACTCTATTCCAATTTCCTCTATATTCATCTTGATGCCTTCTAATACTGACCCCAAGGATCCAACAATAATTGACACTGTTCTTTTATTCCTTTACTTGTTTCAGTCGTTAGACTGCAGCTATTTTGCAGCATCACCTTGAAGGGTTTTAGTTGAATGAGTTGACCCCCAGGTCTTATTTTTTAAGCCTAGTACTTATTCTGTTGGCCACTTTTGCCAAACTGCTAAGTTATAGGGACATAAACACACCAACACCAGTTGTCAAGTGGATGTTTGTGTGGTGGTGGTGCATATCTCCGACTTTGCCACTCTCTTCAGTTTGTGCTCATAACACTTCTTCCCTCTCTCTGTACCCCACTTCTCACATTAGTTTCCAATGTAGCACTGTTACTACCTCATCATGTTCCCACAACTTAGTATTGTTTTAGGCAAGTCTAGGATATCTGTTCATGATATGGTCAATGGTTTCATCCATTTTTTATATGGCACAGTTGAGACTCTTGCTCTGTGAGCTGGTAGAATTGTTAGCAAGCAAGACAAAGTACTTAGTGGCATTTCTTCTGCCTCTATGTTCTGAATTTATATTCTGCTGAGGTTAACTTTGCCGTTCTTCCTTTCAGGGGTATAAAATAAGTACCAGTCAAATTTTGCGGTTGATGTAATTGACCAGACCACTTCCCCCAAAATTTCACGTCATGTGCCTATAGTAGAAATGATTATTAATTAATTTATTTATTTACTCATTTAATTCCAGTGCAGGAGACAATGGGACCACTGAAAATAACCAACCAAAAGGTTTGTAAATATCTTCTCTTTATTATATACATTCTGAGATATGTGATAAGAGATGTTTAGACAATTTGCCTCTAACACTCAGACTCCCACAGAGGCTACTTTAGTTCTCACTGTCTTCACCATTGTTACATATGCCTTGATGTAAGAGATTCAACATTTTTGTCCTCTTTTTTTTATGATTCTCATTTCAGAAGCTAATGGCAACTTCCCAATTCAACCTGCTCTAATTAGCCTGTTTAACCGAAGAGATTCAGATGAACTGACCAATAAAGAATCCATAAAACAACATCTGTGGGGTATACACTTTTCTGAATATGGAAAGTAAGTTACCTCTCTCTCCCTCGCTCTCACTCTCTCTCTCTCTATTATATCATCATTATTATCATTTAATGTCCCTTTTTCCATGCTGGTATGGCTTGGGTGGTTTGACAAGAACTAATGAACCAGAGGACTGTACCAGGTCATGCATATATATATGTGTGTGTGTATGTGTGTGTGTATATATATATATATAAGATGTATATACATGTGTGCATGTGGCTATAGGTGCAGGCATCTTTGTGAGGTAAGAAGTTTATTTTCCAGCCTCATTGTTCAGTCCCACTGCACGTCATGTTGGTCACGTGTCTTCTCTTTACGCTTTGGGCCAACCAAAGCCTTGTGAAAGAATTTTGTAGACAGAAACTGGAAGAAGTCCATCATATATAAATATATATATATATTATATACATATGTGCATACATATTTGTATGTGTGTATATCATCATCATCATCTTTTAATGTCTGCTTTCCATGCTGGCATGGGTTGGACAGTTTGACTGAGGACTGGCGAGCCAGATGGCTACACCAGGTTCCAATCTGATCTGGCAAAGTTTCTACAGCTGGACGCCCTTCCTAATGCCAACCACTCTGAGAGTGTACTGGGTGCTTTTACGTGCCACTGGTATGAGGGCCAGTCCGGCAGCACTGGCCATGACCATGCTTGAATGTTATTTTTCACATGCCACTGGCACATGTGCCAGTAAGGCTATGCTGGCAATGATCATGCTCAAATGATACTTTATACGTGCCACCGGCACGGGAGCCAATCCGCACCCTGGCAACAATCACGCTTGGATGTGCTTTTAACATTCCACTGGCACGAATATATATATATGTGCGTGTACATACATATTTGTGTGTATATGTATGTGTGTGAGTGTCTCCTTGTCTTGACATTGCACAATAAATGTAAGTAAGTGTCACTGTCATACTACTAGTGTCATTCATTTCTAATATACTTTAAGAATATGTCTGGCCTTGGGGAAATATTACCATACTGGGAAATAGGTGAGGGTAGACTACAATATGAGCATTATCAGGCTGTGGAAAATCTGCCTCAAATGAACTCTGTCTAACCCATGCAAGCATGAAAGAGTGGATGTTAAATGATGATGATATATACTACACACATATAAACTGTCGGGCGGGTAGGGTAGGCCAACATTCTTACTTAAGAGAATGCTAGTCTGTTGCAGGGTTACTCATTTATAGCGAGAGGACTGGAGCAACATAAAATGAAGTATTTTGCTCAAAAACACAATGTGCTGCCAGTCTTGGAATCAAAACCATAATCTCTCAATCATGAGTGCAACACCCCAACCACTTGGCCCATGCACATTCACATATTTCTGTGTGTGTGTGTGTGTGTCCACACACACACACTCACAGAACAAACAGTCATATAGCAAGCCAAATTAAACTTATTGTGTTTATTTATTGACTTCCACTTTTATATCTCTTGTACCTTTGAAGTAAGTACTGAATTCATTATTTCAATGTCTCTGTCTTTTATATCTCTGAAATTGATGAAGTACTAGATATATACTGAGGTGCATTTGAATGACCACATCTCTTTTATAAAAGTACATGGTCTTGTGTGTCAATGCAAGGCAAAGCAGATAGTAAAGAGAACACTTTTAGACCAACTGAATTTGATTTATCAGCTCAGAGTTTAATTGTTTTGTTAGCATGCTTCTAATTGAAGCAC
This sequence comes from Octopus sinensis, assembly GCF_006345805.1. Classification (NCBI taxonomy): domain Eukaryota; kingdom Metazoa; phylum Mollusca; class Cephalopoda; order Octopoda; family Octopodidae; genus Octopus; species Octopus sinensis. Next base: position 72,624,575 of record NC_043003.1, on the reverse strand, counting down.
ACTGCCTTTAATTTCAGGTAATTTTGAAAATAACAAAGAATTTAGTGAAAGAAGTTTGTTATATTAAGCTGGTGTTTGGAATATAAATTAATCAGAAATTTTGATGCAAAGTTTTAATTTAAATTACTTTAAAACAGGAAGTTTGTATCATAAAGCCAGAGGCAGTCTCAGGTGGTTTGGTATCAAAAGGGTTAAAGTTTAAATTTCATTATGGTTAACTTAATATTTCACTTGTCTGTGGTTGATTACAATAATATTCTGGACAGTTTTCACTTACTTTTTAGAAATAATTGCCCTTGTACCTAAGCATCTTCGTTGTTGTGAACATTTCAGAGGAGTATGTATGTATCGAACACACAAAACCCGAGAACTTATTCTGAAAGGTATTCCTGATAACTTAAGGGGAGAAATTTGGATGACATTTTCTGGTGCTGTCAATGAAGTAAGTATTTTGTATTTTGTTTATGCATGTGTGACTTGTAATTTCACATCTGTTTTACTGTACTGTTGTTCTGTAATTACATCTGTTCTATGATATTCTTCTGTAACTTCACATATATTCTCTTGTACTGTATTATGTATTATTATCGTCACTGTTTTGTGCCTCCTTTTTTATGCTGGCATGGGTTGCACTAATGAATGTGGTTGGAGTCAGATGTATTCAGGGGTACTACACACTTAGATGGATTGGAAGACATCATCTCACACACATTTCATTTTTGGTCTGGTTTCTTTGACTGGATGCCAACCACTTTACAGAGGTGCTCTTCTTTTTGTGGCACCAGCATTAGAGAGGTGTCATGTCCTCAAGATTAAAGTGTCCTTGAAATCCAAAGCTTTACAAAGTGCATGGAGTGCATTTTTCATGACACCAGTAGTAAAAAGAGTCTTTATGTGTTTATCAAACCTGCTAGAAAAATTGCTAAGTCACAGTCTTCTTAAAGAAAGAAATGAAGCTAGCATGTTATGCTTGGTGGGTAATGTTAGTGTGAATGTATGACGAAGTGTAAATTATTTAAGAGAAAAATTGGGTATAAAAGGCATCAATTCTGGGATGCAAGAGAGGACTGTGCTGGTATGGTCATGTGATGTGTATGGATGATGACAGCTGCATAAAGAAGTGCCTATCTCTAATTGTGGAGGAACCTGTGGAAGGGGTAGACCCAAGAAAATGTAGATCAAAGTAGTGAGAAAGGATCTACAGATGTTGAACTTCACAGAGGAGATGACGAGGGACCAAAATTTCTGGTGGTTTGCTGTGCTTGAGAAGACACATCAAGCTAAGTAAAACTATGGCCTTCCATACATGAAAGTATATCCTCCGTGTCCCTTTCTCAGCCAAGAGGCTCTTTACTTGAGGGCTCACAGGTGGTGGTGTTACTTAAAAAGTACCCGTGCTGGTGCCATATAAAAGCACTTCTGCTAGTGTCTCATAAAAGCCTCCATGCCAGTGTCACGTAAAACCACTTGTGCTATTGCCATGTGAAAGCACTTGTGCTATTGCCATGTGAAAGCACTTGTGCTATTGCCATGTGAAAGCACTTGTGCTGATGCCATGTGAAAGCACTTGTGCTGATGCCATGTGAAAGCACTTGCGCTATTGCCATGTGAAAGCACTTGTGCTATTGCCATGTGAAAGCACTTGTGCTGATGCCATGTAAAAGCACTCACGCCAGTGTCATGTGAAAGTGCCTGTGCAGGTGCCACGTAAAAGCACCCATGCTGGTGCCACATAAAAGGCACCAAGTACTTCAGTGAAGTGAGTGGTGTTAGGAAGGGCATTGAGCTGTAGAAACCAAGCCAAAATTGACATTTGGAGCCTGGGCCGCTCTCCAGCTGGCCAGCTCCTGTCAAACCTTCTTACCTATGCCAGCATGAGAAGTGGATGTTAAGTAATGATGATGCTGATACACACATAAATAGATAGATAGATAGACCATTCAAATGACTCGATCTTTTTGTGAATTCCAGATGATTACAAACCCTGGTTACTATGCCAACATGGTACAACAGAGTGCAGGCAAAAATAACATTGCCACTGACGAAATTGAAAGAGATTTACACAGGTAAACTTTACAGTATACTAGTGTGGGATATCACACTTGGCTTTATTTCATTGTGATTTGTGGCAAACTTAGAAATAATAATTATAACTATTATTACTATTTAGATCATTACCCGAACATCCAGCTTTTCAAACAGATTTGGGAATTGATGCCCTCCGCCGAGTCTTAACTGCATATGCCTGGAGGAACCCTACTATTGGTGAGTATAATGATGAATGCAGTGTTGTAATGTAACAAGTGAATGCATGTCATTTTCCATATCTTTTATCATTGGTATCATTAGCAGTTTTCACTTCTGAGTTCATGATCATTCACTTCAAACTTGGCTTATATGTGTGTTATATATATATATATATGTTTTTTTAATACAAATAAATGAAAGAATGGAGTTGAATAACGATTTAACAAAATTCCTTTATTCTCGACATATTTTCGACATATGAAGGCTGCAGCCTTCGAAACATATGTCGAGAATAAAGGAATTTTGTTAAATCGTCGTTCAACTCCATTCTTTCATTTATTTGTATTAAAAAAAACACACAAATTTTCCACACGAAAGCACGTGAGATCTGCCCTTGGCATGTAGCTTCAACTGTGTTTTTCTGACGTGAATTTGCTACCCAGGTATCAGTTAACCAAATTATCCATACTAAGATAATTCATTCAGCTACTTAAATATATATAAATATATATATATATATAATATGTAATTTTAAGATTCAAAGATCCAGGTGTAGGAAGTTAGTAAACTTTGAGTAGTCTGTAGTAGGTATAAAAAGCAACTTTTAGGAACAATAATACTTTATTGGCCCTACAAGGTTGTAGGTTTCCCCCATATCAAAGTTTGATAAACTAATTATATATATATATAGTCTAGCAGTGGCCAGCTCTTGGGCAGATACTGTGCATGTGAACCTTCTCCAGCACTTTCTGGGATGACTAGACTTGGAATGAATACTAGAATAGTTTCCAATTACCTTTTCTAGGCAGGTGGGATTTGAACTCAGGATATAGAGAGCTGAAAGATTTACTGTAAAGCATTTTTGCCAACGTGCCAGCAGTTCTTCCTCTCTCCCAACCACAGAGCAATGTGAAATGAGGTGTTTTGCTCAAGAACACAGTGCATTGCCGAGTCTGGGAATTGAACCAACAATCTAGTGATCTTGAGTACAACATCCTAACCATTTGGCCATGTGCCTTCACATGAACATATTAGTTGATTGTAAGCTTGCATCAAGTGAACTTTTCTAGCCTGTTTTGCAAGATGATATACTCACTTGTAGAAAGAGTTGAGATTGTGGAAGCATAAGTGAGAAAGGGTTGTGTTAAGCAAGTGTGTGAAGTTCCTGACATCAAGTTTCTGGCAAAATGATACGAATATTGGTTAAGAAGTGGTGCACTGCGAATGCTCCAAAATGAAGAGACTTCATAGTTCGAATGCTGGAAATTATTCAAGACATTTGTCAAAGGATTACTCAAAGTCCAAAGATGTCAATACCTAAATTGGTGCAGTAGCCTCACGTAAGCGGGAGGTCGTGTCAGTGGCTGTGAAAAGTCTTAAGTTGAAGCCATATCATTTTACATGTACACAGTAATTAAAAACCTACTTTTTCGGCAAAAAATAACATGACGCTTTGCAAATGAAAGGCTGGATGTTCTTTTGTGTTTGTAAATTTATTTCTATACTGATACTATATTACAGAACCTAGGCTATTTTTTCATGCACTACCCTATCTGTCTGTCTGTCCATCCATCCACCCGCCCACCTGTCCTTGCACATTAAAGGCGGTGTGCTGAATGCAAAAATTTCTTAACTGAAATTTCCTGTTTTTTTATTTGTGGAAATTTCACACATAAAATTTCCACTTATGCGTGGAAACTTAGTGATAATTACTAGATACTTAAAGGACAGGGGAGATAATTTCAAGAAATGTAGAATTAATTTCTCAAGTTAATTTGCATATTTGGATAAAAACAGTCTGATGTTTGTTTGCAGATAATGGGGCCTATTATGGATGTGTTTGAATCTGTTAAGCCTTTTCAGTATCGCACAGTCTTATCAAGCCTACTGATCAGTGTCCATGTAAATCAAATTTAAGAAATTAATTTTCAATTTATTGAAATTATCTCCTCTGCTCTTCGAGCATTGCTCATAATTACCAAGAGGACTTTGTTTTCTTTTACTAACTAAATGTGAAATTTCAATTAAGAATTTTTTTGTTTATGACATTTAACACATCACCCTTTAAGTTAATTATCCTTAACCATGTCATTGGTGCACTTGAGTTATTTTTCTCAGCTCATTTTATTTCTAATTGTGTGTGTGTGTGTGTGTTTACATATATATATATATATATATATATATATAATGTACTATGTTATACTTTGTTGCCTCCGATGTACATTGTTACTTCATTGTCTGGTGGTTTTGTGTTAGGAAGGGTGTAAAAATGGAAAAGGAATTCATTACATAATACCATAGAAAAAGTTACACATTATTGCATGTATTCTTGTATATATTTGTGTCACTGTGTGTGTATATGTTGTGTATGTGTATCTGTATATGTCTATATGTCTGTATATTTATTTCTATTTGTCTGGATGTGTGTGTATGTATTTGTATTTGTGATATTAGTGGAGATTATTCAAAGCCTTGTAAATGTAGCAATATTCCATTCTATATGAATATTTCATTCCATAACAGCATTGAATGAAGATATTCCACTTGTTATTGCTACTGTTCTAATTTCATCTCTCTCTTTCACTTTCATTCTCTGTTGTTGTTACTGATAATGATGTCTCCTATGTTGCCACTATCAGTGAAAATGATAATGAGGCCACCATTTATTCTTGTATACTAATCTTACCTTTCTATTGCCAGGATATTGCCAAGCAATGAATATTGTCACCAGTGTCCTGTTACTCTATGCCAACGAAGAAGAGGCATTTTGGCTTCTCACCTCTCTCTGTGAACGACTGCTGCCTAATTATTACAATACCAAAGTTGTTGGTGCTTTGGTAGATCAAGGTTTGTCATCTGTTCCAAATCTGCCATGTTGTTGTGATGTGATGATGGTGGTGGGTGTTAGTTATAGAATGTGAGTTATTTATTAGCATTGGCCAAAATACCTTGTAGCATTTGCTCCAGTGCTTTCTGTGTTGAGTTCAAATCCTATTGTGGTCAGCATGGCATTTCATCTCTCTAGGGTTGATAAAATATTGTCAGTCTAGTACTGGGGTCGATGGTATTGATTAACCCTTTCCCTTTAAGATTACTGGACTTATGCCTAATTTGTTATTTTCCAAGGCATGGGGTAGTCAAATACATCATTGAGGCATTGTTTTACAGTTGGATACTTCGTACCTGTTTTTTCAAACAAGGGACCTCTTATTCTACACATCTTTGAAGATGCAAAAGCCAGCGTTGACAGAGGAAATGGCTACTACCATTTCCTCTTGGAGTTCTGTAATTTTCACAGAAGTGCAAACACATGCGCACACATACACACATACACTACAATTTGGCTCTGTCTATCAAATCCATTCACAAAGCCTCAGTCTATTGTAGAAGACGCTTGCTCAACGTGCTGTGCATGGGACTGAACCCCATACCATTTGGTTGAGAAGTGAACTACTTAACCCTACAGTGTTATTTGATAATGTTTCTGAACATTCTGTGTTCAGCTTTCACTGGAGTTACCTTTTTATATTCATTATTCTAGAGCCCATAGGCTAATTACCAGTCATCTATCAGAACTGATTGATATTTTGTATCCATTTATTGCAATTTGTTTGGTTTTGTTATTTTTTAAATTTTTCTTTTGTTGCAGGTGTTTTAGAGGAACTTTTGAAAGAAAATCTACCTGAACTTCACCAACGTTTAGATCACATGGGAATTCTTGGTATGATCTCCCTAGCCTGGTTCCTCACTTTGTTCCTCAGGTGATACTTCTTCTTTAATTCTGTCTCCATTCGTCTTGTGGTATTGTTATATCAGTTACATTCATGTTTTACTTTTGTTTCCACTGACCAGGCTCTCGATGATAATCTAATTTTATTTTTTAAAGGATGGTATCTACAGTTAGATGGCATCTATTATTGCTGCCACTCTGACTGGAATTAAGCCTACTTACTGTAACAGTCTTTTTCATTCATTCTTGTAACATTAGCTGTAAATACTCCACTGGGAGCATTGTGTACCGGCTTGTTGTGGAGGAGTGGCAGCACATTGGTGTGTGTGCATGTGTATAAATCTATACTATAATGGAGAAAGCTAAAAGTTCTAAAAGAAAGCAATTATCAAAGGGTTGACCGTCTGGAAATATTTTTATAAATTCATGTTCTAAGAAATTTCCTTTAATTTCGATTTCTCAAGTTTATTGAAATTGTTTAACTCCAATTTCTCGCAAATTGAAATATTTGCTGCGTCCAATTCATCACAAATTTAGATATTCATTGTATTCAGTGCATTTTCATTTGCAAAGTCACTCACTTTCTCTTTTAAGTTTTAGTTTGCTTTTAATGTATGTGTAATGTAAAAACATTATTTATTGAATGAAAATTTTTTAAACAACCTGTATAATTTTTGAACACGGGATAGCTGTGAAAAGAACCTAGAAAATTGGGTAATTAGAAGATGAGAAAAAAAAACAAAAAGTTACCGACAAGTACTCGAAACTTGCACCTTATTCACAGTTTCCAAACACAACTTCCACACATCAATACATACTCGCGCACACACATACACAGGCACACAAATGAAAGACAATGAATGTGTGTGTGTGTGTGTGTGCTGTTCACAGACAAAACTTCATGTTGCATCACTTTTGTGAAGTTTTGTCAGTGAACAGGTCATGGTTTCAAAGTGACGAAACTGTTTTAACACAAATGAAGTTTTAATACTACGGCACTCCGTCAGTTACGACGACGAGGGTTCCAGTTGATCCAATCAATGGAAAAGACTGCTCATGAAATTAACGTACAAGTGGCTGAGCATTCTACAGACATGTGTACCCTTAATGTAGTTCTCAGGGAGATTCAGTGTAACACAGATTGTGACAAGGCTGGCCCTTTGAAATACAGGTACAACAGAAACAGGAAGAAAGAGTGAGAGAAAATTGTGGTGAAAGAGTATAGCAGGTTTTGCCACCACCCTCTGCCTGGAGCTTTGTGGAGCTTTAAGTGTTTTCGCTCAATAAACACTCGCAATGCCCAATCTGGGAATTGAAACCACAGTCCTATGACTGCAAGTCTGCTGCCACACACACACATACACATATATATGTGTGTGTGTATATATATATATATATATATATATATTTTCTTCTTCTATCTGTAGCGTAATGCCATTTAACTGTGCTGTGAATATCTTGGACTGCTTCTTCTATGATGGTGCTAAGGTAAGTCAAATCTATATAACCTTTGTATGCTTAGAAAACCTGTTATTATATTATTGCTGCAAACCATGATCTGAAATGTTAAATATTTGCTGGAAATGATGAGGAAGAATGGGTCGAGAATAGCCTGTTGGCTTGTTAATTTACTAAGGAAGTTGTTGATTAGCCCTAGGTCAGCTCATTGAAGCCAAGACCATCAGATCTATTTGTTTAGTTGTAATATATCAAGAATTACATTATCGGGTGTGTCCTTCCATTTTTTAAAGATTACAAGGAAACTTGACTACTGTTTTTTGCAGGTTGAGACTCAATGTTGAGGCTTTCACATTGGCTTCATGCCATAGAAGTTGAATGTGAGTTGAGTAACTTGCTGTAGAATTGAGTGATATAGCCATCATTATATGACTGTATCAACATATTTTCATCTTGCATAGTTTTTATTTATTACTTATTTCAGAGAGAAGAAGCAGTGCCCATTGCTTTTGCTGGCCCTGCCAGTCTGATGAAGTAAAAGCATTTGAATTGAACTTAGAAAGCATGATATGGAAGTAATTCAGCATAGAAAAGATTGGGGTTGGTGTATTAAGTAAGCTTTGGTGGTGTGCTGGCAGAAAGTTTATGAGTTCAGAGTTATATGTTATATGTGTAGTATGTGGTAGTTTTATTTTCAACAGATCCTCCAGTGAGCTTCCTACCCTCAAATCTCTGTATGATGATGACTATCATCTATCAGTAGTATTACAACACCTGTCATTGACTTTATTATAAAATAGGTTTGAATGTTAATGTAATTATAGCAGGAACATTCATGAATATATTAAGGAATGATTTGATGATTAAAAAGTATTTGCAGTATAATTTTACAGAGTTCCCTAAACAAACTGTAATGTAATTTTCAATATTTACAATGAATTAAGCAAAGAAGACAAATAAAAGACAAACCAAAATTGAGTCTTAAACCAGACAATCAAAAATGTTCTTAGTCTTCTGTTACCTAGAACATTTACCATATTTCTTGTGAACTGCCAGCATACCTATATGTTTAAGAAGCTTCCTTTACATCTTCATGAATCTGTGGTACCCTGGGTAAGTGGTTTTTACTAAAGCTACAAGTTGAGTCAAGGTTTGTGAGTGACGTTGTATAGGAGACTGTATGGATTCCTTTCTGATGGAATGTATCTGATTGAGGATTCTTTTTCCCTTCAAGGTTTTAGGTGCTGTATTTCCTTTGCCAATTAAGCTATAAAAAAACTTAAGGATACGAAACAATAAAGGAGAAACTATTTAAATTTTTATTTTCAAAATTAATCAAAGTAAGAGCAAACATTGCCTTTCAGTAACAATATGGTAAGAAAAGGGTTAACCGGTTATTTTGATTTGGTTATTTATGAAGCAAAAATGCATGACCTTTGCTTATCTCACTGCAGGTCATTTTCCAAATTGCTTTGACAATCTTAGAAAACAAAAGTGAAGAATTACTAAGCTGTCATGAAGATGGTGAAGCAATGACAGTTCTGACCAATTATCTGGAGAATGTCACCAGCCATGACTCCACAATGCCTGTTGTATTACACACTTCTTCAATGCCATCAACACCACAAAAGGTGAGTATTGCAAACCATTCTAAAAAATCTAACTTCTTGGTCTGTCATAGTTTTGATATGGTACACATTAACAGACATATTGTGGCTAAAATCTGTAATGGCTGATGCTGGGTTACAGACTGTGTGGTCATGAGTTCAAATTTTAGCTTAATCAAAAAGTTCAGTCTGTGATTTCAAGTCTGATTCCACTCTGTTTTATTTTGGTCAAACAAAGTTTATTGAAACAGATTTTGCTCGTCTTGTTGCCAACCAACATCTGTTTCCAAGCAAGCTAATATTTCCTCATGGTTAGGCATATTTGTGCAGAATATTGGAAATGTGTGATGCTGCTTGTATTACAGTGACAATCATTTACAGCTATCACATGATTTCAAGACAATGAGACACATACACACACACACATATACATACAGATATGTATTAGGTTAGAAAGAAAATCCTGTCACATTCCAATAAAGAAAAGAAAAGAAATAAATGTTTCTTTGCTCCTAATTTTTGTATTTAAACAAAATAATATTGCTTTTCATTACTGTAAACACAATCCTATCTATTTGCAAATTGTTGATCCCTCAAGCATTTGAAGCAAAGAAACACTCAACATTACCTCTTCATGATGAATAAATTATTTCCCCTCTAAATAATGTTACAATTATAGATGATAATCAGGTGGACCAAGGTTGAGAGAATAAGACGGATGAGGTAAAACTGCCATATTGAGTGCTGTAATCTTTTCCTAAGGGACTTGAGCAATGTGTGATCTGGCATTATCATCTGAGAATAACACTTCTGTGTGGTTAATCAATGATGGCTGCTTTTTCTGCAAATTTTTGTGCAATGCTTCCAAATGACAACAATACTTTTCCATATTATCTATTTTGTTAGGGTTTAATATTGTATGACAGATGACACACTTCATATCCTATCAAACACAGAACGTAACTTTTACCATGTGTATCTAGATTTGTCTGTTTAGAAGTGAGTGTCATTGCGCTGAATGTAACACAGTGCTGGACACATGACACCAAACACTGGCTTCTGTCAGGTTATATAGGATCTTTGTGATTCAGCCATCTGCTCTCTCTCTCTCTCTCTCTCTCTCTCTCTCTGTTGTTTGTGAGACTGTCTTACATTCATTTGTCAATATGCCTTTATCTGTTTCATACACACACTCTTCATGTATAAATATCTATATGTCTCTTATATTTCTGTTCTTCCATGTAGCCATCAGTTGATGTAGCAGACCTTATAGATGAGAGCTACAGACGTTATAGCCACATAACAAATCAGGATATTGAAAAACTACGGCTGAAATATCGCCTGAAAGTAGTCCAAGTAAGTGCTTTGTTAACTTCTTACAACCATACATAACCAGGTCCCAGAACCAACTTGCATAATTGTCTCCACATCATTTTTGTCACTTCTTATAAAATGCCTCTGTTTCCTGCATTAATTGGCTAAAAGGAAGAAAGTTGGGCTTTTTTTTTTTATCTTTGAATTCTGTCAAAATTTGGCAAGAAAATGTGTTGTTGTATCAGGAATTTGGAGTCATTTGATACATTTACAAAAAATAAAATTTTGCATAGAAATGAGTTTTTTTTAATTATTAGCCCTATTGTCACTGAAGTCTGGGTTTTGGGGATCAGTTATTATCAATAGCATGTACGAATGGTTCACTTTTTTATCAATAGCATATATGAATATTTCAGCTTTTCACTTAAACATTCATTATCAAAAGATCAGGCTGATGTAAAAAAGAAAATTTGTCAAAAACTCTGCTAAACTTGATGTTCTGTTTGACCCTGTATTTTTATTTGTTGCATTTCTAGAACATCGAGGACAGTACAATGAAGAATATTCTTCGCAGTGTAGCATCAGAGACAGTGTTTGAAGGGAAGGAACTTGAAGACTTATACGTTTTGTTTCGGGTAAGTTTTTTGAAATTCTTTGTGGCATGGTCAATGGTAGTACCATATTCAACTTTTAGCTACCATCAGACAAAATGAACAAATGTGTAACTTTTTTGTTACCATATTTCTATTGAGATACTCTGTGTTTCTTTCAATTAATTTTAAATATAGCAAAGCATTTAGTAAAATTACTGAGTTAGTGTTAGAAATATTAAGGTTTGGTGGGAGATTTTAATTCAGAACTTTTGAAAACAAGACATTTGTACTACAGAGCCAGAGGTGGTTTCCGACAGTTGGTATCAAAAGAGTTAAACAGGCATTGGACCTGCTAGAAATATCAGCCAATGTTTGGAACTAAATTGCCATAATGGTTTTCTTTTTCTGTATGTGATTAAAAGATGGTTTAGTTACGGCTGTAATGTTTTTTTATCATTGGTCTCTATGATCAAGGCTTCTCTGAGTTTAAACAGCAACTAACTGACTGAAGAAGCCTCTTTGTAGTCGTTTTACTTGCTAGAAATAACAACCAAATCTCCTTCAAATCAAATATTCCCATCTTAGAAAAGGAAGAACGAATTGTAAAATGTAGAGTTGATATTTGGTTTAACAAAAACATTGGATGATCATGGATCACATATCTTCTGAAACATAGATATCCTGGATCAGGATTTCTTGATCATGGCTGCCATTGAAGATATTCAGCAAGAATAGCAGATGTCGAAATGATAATGTACATAATTTATTCCTCCAGCATCAATAAAATCACCTGAAATTGTAGCGAGTTTGACCCTTTAGCATACAGGTTACTCTCAGAAATGCAATGCTTGTTTATTTACATAATTTTGAATTAATCATGCATTATCTTGTAGCGAAGACATTTTCCTGTGATTCCTTAGTTTTAGAATGACATTGTTGGATAGATGTGGGAGACCAGGTCTGGCCAGTTTTGACATAAAACTGGTTGAATATTTAGGCTAGTCATGGCTACTGTAAATGCTAAAGCGTCAAATCATTAAACTATATCGGTTCCATTTATAATATTATTCCTTCTCCGTTTAAGGCAGCAAGCTGGTAGAATTGTTAGCATGCCAGGCAAAAAGCTTAGCAGTATGTTGTCCATTTTTACATTCTGATTTCAAATTCCGCTGAGGTTGACTTCGCCTTTCATCCTTTTTGAGGTCGATGAAATAAGTACCAGTTGAGCATTGAAGTTGATGTAATCAACTTAGCTGCTTCCCCCAAATTGCTGGCCTTGTGCCAAAATTTGAAACCAATATTATTCCTTTTCCCATTAATGTTTTGCCTATACCTTTCTCTGCTTGTCTTTCCTACTGCTAATAACTCAGCTGTGAAGTAGGAAATTCATATAAACAAACTAATTAGGTACTGTCTTCACCCTAATCTATTTAACCCTTTTGTTACTATATTTCTGACCAAAATACACCCCTTATGTGTTTCAATTAATTTCTAACGTAATCATAAATTTAGTCTGGTTTCATTAAACAACTATAACTTTTTTATTTATCAATATATTAATCTGATTTTTGGAAGATAATTTAATGAAATATTCTCAACCAATTCTATACTATAATTTTTGTCACAAAGTGACTCTAATTGCAGGTAGATACAGGTAAATTCAACAAAATATAAAATTAAAATTTTGTTCAAACATCGCTATAGAAAATGGGTTATTAGCTAATATTCAATTGGGTATACAACAAAATTTTACGATAGAATTTGTTATTCTGGGTAACTTTCTGATACCCATAATAATATTTACGGCAAAATAGTCTTAATTTCATTTAAGGTTATGGGGAAACCACAAACTATCGTTTCTTTCGCTTTGTTTACGTTTAGCGTAACGGTTCGTTTTCGCCGTAATGATATCAAATAGGCTCATTCGAAAAAGTAAAAAGAAATAGTCTAAGGCTTTACTCCTCTGGGAAAGTCTGTTGCTTGGTCCAGTTTCTTCAGAAAAATCACCGAAAGAAACAGTTTTTAAATTTTCACTCCATTCAGGTGCCAATTCGTTTTCTTTATCGCTGTCGGAGCTCTCGAATTCACTGTTTTCACTTTCGGAAAATGAAACATCAGATTCATTATCAAATACCATGTGCTTTTTTTTTTCAGTCATAGATGAAGGTCTTCAGTAGAAAATCCTTCGAATTCTGACTCGCTGCTTGATATAATGAAATTCGTATCCATTTTTTGTCAGAATTACAAATTTTGAAAACACAATAGGAACAAATTTCGGAAAAAAATCTCTCAAAATTCACGGAATTAAAATTACACTTCGATTTTTGTACAAAACTGTAGTTGAACTGTTTACGAAGTATAATACGTGTTTTCACGAATGTACTAAAGAGATTTACTCTGATATTCTCATTTAAATATGAATAGGTAAATTCGGGCGGCTTTGGGCGGTTTGGTCACATTAACCAAAATTTTTTTCAGGCGGCTTTGGGCGGTTTGGTAACGAAAGGGTTAAGCACCAGAATAATAGTTCTTGTTTTCAGTTACTTAAGTTGATATTCTGGGTTCAAATTTCTTTGTAAATTATTTTTTTATAAAATATTTACCAGTTTAGCGGGTAGAGGGAATGGCTGTTATACTACTACTACTACCTCTTGCAGAGTAGTAGTGTGAACTATCAGCCACATGGTCTGAGATCTAGCACCATATTCACATGGTTGTTGTACGTCTAATAGGAGATAGTGCAAATAAACCCTTTTTTATTCTTTTTCTAGTTTCAGTCATTTGCCAGAGTCTGTACTGGAGTTCCTGAGCCTTGAAGTGTCTAATTGCAGAGGCACTAAGTTACGAGCACATAAGGAAACAAAATCTGAAGTGCTGTTACATAAACACAAACATTCAAGTTCATGCATACACACCCACACATGCACAAACATACACAAACACACAAACAAGAGGTGACAGCTTCCATCTTCCAAATTCAGTCATAAGATATTGACTGAGCATGAAATCAAAATGATTCCAATCAGATCTTTTAACACAGCCATAGCAAACTTAGCAGGAGTACAATATTACAAAATGTTTAAATTAAATCATATTAAATCTTAGTCTGAGTAGTTTTTTGATAGTTCTTTTTTTTAGGTTACATACAACATTAGAGTAGGGACGGTTTCTAAGTTTGTTCTACACTTTAAGTTGTGTTTCAGAGTCAGAAATAGAAAGCTGAAAATTAATTTGAATAAAACCCTTTATTTTGTTGTTTTCTTTACAGGAGGAGTATTTAACATCATGCTACTGGAGAACCAGTCAACAACCAGTGGATACCATTGATAAATTTGACCCATCACGTCCATACTATGAGCAGTATAAAGTAGACTTTGATCAGTTTAAGACCATGTTTTTTTCCCTTTGTCCATGGGCCACCGGAAATCTTGCAGAAACTCTGACTCTGAGGGCATTCAGGGTGAGCAAAATATTTCCCATTGCAGAAGTTTTGCTTTAATTTTGAGCTTTTTATACTTTAAGTATATGTCATTATTCAGTTTTATTTCAAGGTTTCAAACTGAATTTGATGCCTGAATGTGCATTAGAATGGAGCAAAAAATGCAACTTTCGAAATTGATAACCAAGAATCGATATTTTGTAGCAAATGAGGATTAAAAGAAAGGTGTATAAAGAACTTTGCAGTTAAATATTATTTTGCAGGCTTTGCACTGCAATTGAAAATTTTCAAAATCGCTATTTTTTTGGTTGAATTGCGGAGCCTGAAGATGTAAATTTAAGAACTTCAGATTTTAAAACTGTTGTTTTTAAAGGATTTCGTGATAAAAAATATATTCTTGAAAACATATTTCAAAAATCTGTGTAACAAGTACCTTTTTCGCTCCACCCTAATGTGCATGTGTGCATTTCTGTGTCAGTGTACAAATATGTATGAGTGCTTGGTCAGGATTCACTGACAAACACTCTGCAACTTATATTCAGCAATAATTTATGTTTCTTTCAACTCCCAAACTATGGACCTTCCCTCACCCACCTCTTCTTGTGTTATCCTTAATATACTTCTCTCCACAAGCACTTCCTCTTAAGATTTTATCCCTACAAATGTCACCCTCTAGAACTCCTCACCAGTCTACAGTAATTTAAACCTCAACTTCACTAGTCTATGAGGAATTCACCTTCAAAAACTATAGGTTTTTACGCTCTTCTCTTGTCTAAACTCAACTACTTTATGACTTCTTCATATTTCAGTTTTTGGATGAAAATAAAGACTATATGATTAACTTCAAAGAATTTGTCTGGATTCTGGGCATTGTTTGCAAAGGTGAACTGGCTAGTCGTCTTAAACTACTTTATCAACTACATCAACCACCTGCCCTCCTTGGTTCGGAATCTTTGGAGATTGAAACACCTAAGTCAACATTATCAGGTAAGATTCCTAACTGCTTTTCTTCTTCACATGTTAAATTGCAAGCAATGCACAAGCTTCCAATAATTGCCTTGTTCCTTAATCATTTTTGCAGATAATGTCTGCTCCATAGTATGTTCTTTTCAGAATCAAGGTCTTTGAAATGCTATGAGTGCTAGACAACCTGCCAGATTTCAGGCCTTGTGCCTGTTGTAGAAATAATAATAATAATAATTTCTAACAAAGGCATGAGGTATGTTTCAGATGATTAATCAATAAAAGTTTTGACAATATAAGGTGTTGGATCTTCAATACTTTGAGTATACATGTGTACTTGAGACCAGCAATGAATGTTGTGGCAGTTAGTAGTGAAGCTTCAGTCAATGAATCTCTTGAATATGAATTCATAACTTTCCTTTCATTTGCTTTGCGTACATGTTCACACACACACACACAATTGTAAATGTATGCACACACACAATTGTAAATGTATGCACACACACACACACACACACATAACTGTAAATGTATACACACAGACACATGTGCACACACCTTTGAATGTACACACACACATACAACTGAATGTACATACACCCTTAGACAACTATGAATGTACACATGTATATTCACAACCAGGAATGAACTCAATCACATACAAAATTGTGAATGCACACACACACACACATGTGAGTGCACACATGTACACTCATATTTGTACACATACATATAAATGCTGACATGGCTGTGTGGTTATGAAGGTTGCTTTGCAACCACATGATTTTGGGTTCCGTCCCACTCTGGCATCTTTGGCATGTGTCTTCTACTATAGCTTAGGCTGAAATACTGTTTCGTGAGTGAAATTTGTTTAACAGAAACTGTACAAAAGTTTGTTGTATGTGTGACTATCATTATCATCAGTATACTTATTGTCATTGCCATTTAATGTTTGTCATCCATGCTGGCATGAGTTGGATGGTTTGAAAGGATCCAATGAGATGGAGGGCAGCACGAAGCTCCACTGTTTGCTCCTGTGTGGTTTCCACAGCTGGATGTCCTTCTTAATACCAATCACTTTACAGAGAGCATTGGGTTCTTTTTTTTTCTTGACACCAGCATTTGTGAGGTCACCACATTACTTGCAACACAAAAGATAGGTCCTGCTCACTTGAGTGGGGTTGTAGTTGAGGTGGTGGTGGTTTTGTGTCAAGTGGTAAAAGCATGATAGGAGGACAGACGTCTTGCATAGCATTATATAAGGATGAGTGGGAGTAGCTGGAAAATAAAGATGTGATGAGGTGCCAGAGCATACACTCAAGATACAATCATGTGAATATAAAAGAGTATCAACTGAGGACCAGAGAGGGTCAGTGGTAAGTTCATTATAGTGTAAGAGGAGAGTGACAGAGGGTTAGAGATAGGTGAATAATGAACAAAGGTGGGGTTGGGGTAGGTGAAAGAAATAGGGTGAGACTTAGAAAGCAGAAGGTGGCAAGTGGCAGTATGGGGCAGGCGGACTGCAGCAAGCAGTATAATAAAACTGTAGATTGATTAGAAAACAGGGAGATGATTTGTGGGTTGGGAGAATGAGGAGAGAGAGAGGTTGAAGTTAGAGGCTTAGTAGGGATGGCTGTGGTGAATTGGGGCAAAGTTGTAGGGCTGTCCACAGCTGATATAATAGGGTGTTAAAGAAGAGGTGTAGCAATCCTAAGATGTAGCGGAAGTGAGGTTAAGGGAGATAACCAGAGGCACAGGAAAGGATAATTAGAGAAATAAATTTGTAAGGGATGATAGTGAGAAAGAGCGATGAATTTTAAAAGGAAGTGGTTCCAAGAATAGAGGAAAGCAACTTGTTGCACAGAAGTGTAGTGAAATATGTTCAGCTTCTGCTCTCATATGACTATAGCAGCTGAATAGTACTATCGTTAAAAGAATGATGAAGGAATGGGTAAGGTGATGAAGGCTTGATGGAGACGCATTGGATGCAGGAGAAGGACTCAATGAGTGCATAGACATAAACTTAATGCTTTTAGGACTTCACTTTTGTTATGAGAGACAGATCTTCTTGAACACAGCAAATTGCTGGTCATTTTAGTCCTTTGAAATCTCCTCTTTGAGGCTCAACATCCTAAGATAAGGTATTACTACTTTGTCCCTATGTCTTCATAGGTGTCCCACTTTTACAAATTTCATTCACTTTAAGCGATCAGCAATTGTTTAAAGAGAGAGGAAGAAGAAGAAGACAATGATGATGAAGAATTAAATCCAGCACTGGTATTTTATTGACTCCAGTAAGATGGAAGACAAAGATAATCAGAATAGGATTTGAACTTGTAGCATTGAAATCCAGAATAAATACTACCAGGCCTTCTATCTGATGTGAAATAAAAACATACATTGCTTGATAAAATGTAAGGGTTAGCTGCAGAGAGGCATCTAGCCAAAGATTACTGCTTGAATAAGTCTTGTCTGAGCTATGCCAGCATAGAAAAATGCATATACATCCATTACCTAATCTTCCATTGCATTGTTGTTTACATTCGACATATTCAGATACAAAACGTTGTAACAAATCAAAGCTGGCTGTAATTTCTCTAGAAAATCTGTAGAGGTAATCTTAACATGTGATTCGTTTGACGATGATATATTTCTATTCACAAAGGGCTTATGTGTATGCGCATGCACACATGTATGAATGTATACATGTAAACTTTCTTCTCTACCTCCCACTCATCACATACTACAAACATTCCTTGATTGGTTATGATTATATATTAGTTTTACATCTTTGCATGAGTCTGATTGAACATGTATGTTTAGCTCTATGCCTGTCTATGCTGCTGCTGTGCTTCATGTGTATAATGGTTGCCTTTTGATACAATACCTCGAAAATAGTATTCATGATGATGATTGATATTCAATGCAAAATGTTGTTGCTTTTGTTGTTATTATTATTAAGGTGGCAAGACAGCAGAATCATTAGCATGCTGGACAAAATACTTAGGGGCATTTCATCTGTCTTTACATCCTTTTGGGGGTTGATAAAATAAATACCAGTTGAACACTGGGGTTAATGTAATCAACTAGCCTCCTCTCCCTAAGTTTCAGGCCTTGTTTCTATAGTAGAAGGAATTATTATTATTATTATTATATTATTATTATTATTATTATAAAGGTGGCAAGCTGGCACAAGTCCAACAAATGCTTAGTGTTTTAACTTCAAATTCTTTCAAGGTTGACTTTGCCTGTTATCTTATCAGGATTGATAAAATAGTCGAGCAGTGGGGCTGAGCCAACTGATTTCACCCTCCCCTCAAAATTACTGGCTTTTTTACCAATTTAGAATTTAATATTTATTTTTTCCATCTTCACATGGAGGGTTCCATCTAGTTCTATGTCTTCTTTGGCATGGTTTTCTACAGCTAGATGCCCTTCCTAGCATCAACCACTTAACAGTGTACTGGGTTCTTTTTATATGGCACCAGCACTGATGAGGTCCTAGGTCTGCCTCTTCCACATGTTCCTTCTACGTTTAGTGACTGGCTCTTTATACAGCTGTCCTCATCACATGACCATACCAGCACATCACATCTGATGCCTCTCGGGCCCAATTTTTCTCTAAACACACTGACATGGCACATCCATCATCATCATTATTATTATTATTATTATTACTATGTGAGGAAAGGTAGCAAGCTGGCAGAATTGTTAGCACACTGGGCGAAATGATTAGTGATATTTTGTTTGCTGCTACACTCTAAGTTCAAATTCCTTTGAGGTAGATAAATTAAGTACCAGTGAAACACTGGGGTGAATGTAATCGACTATCCTCAACCCCAAATTTCAGGCCTTGTGCCTATAGTAGGAAAGATTATTATTATGTGAGGACTCATAGCCTAGTAGTTAGGGTGTTGAACTTATGATTGTGAGATTGTGGTTTCAATTCCTAGACTGGGTGGTACATTGTGTTTCTCATGTTGTTCTGCAATCACTTCGACACCTGATGTGTGGTACACTGTGCACCTGTTTTTGGCAACATTGATTTGATGGAGAGAGTGAACTAATGTACAGGACATACATTTGATCACTATAAACAAATCATTTGTGCAGGTCATTTGGCAAAAAGCTGAACACAGCATCTTTCATGAGATAGTCCATCGTCATTATCATAATTATCATTATTATGGTAAAGGTGGCAAACTGGCATAATTGTTAGCACACTGGGCAAAATGGTTAGTGGTATTTCACCCATCTTTTCATTCGGAGTTCAAATTCTGCCAAGTTCCACTTTTCCTTTCATCCTTTCAGGGTTGGTAGAAAAAGTACCAGTTAAGTACTAGGGTCGATGTAATTGATTATCCTCCTCTTCCAAATTTCAGGCCTTGTGCCTATAGTAGAAAGGATTATTATTATTATGGAAATAAAGTACCAGTCAAGTACTGGGGTTGATGGTATTGACTCAACCCCTTAATCAAAATCGTTGGCCTTGTGCTCACAGTAGAAACAATTATAATTAGGTGGTGGACTGGTAGAATTGTTTGAGCATCAGACAAAATGCCAGGTGATATTTTTTTCAGCCATTTGGTTTCTAAGTTGGTTGGGTTGTCTGTTTCAGTCATTTCTTATTCTATGTTTACTACATTTCTTGATAGCTTAGGGAACCACATCTTGCTTGTACATTCCAATTTTGGCTACTAGGTATATACATTTTCTCATGGCATGAGCAGTAGAGATGTTATGGTCTTGATGAGATTGAAGGGTCTTCTTGATCCTGTGGTTTTAATGTAAAAAGCCCATTAATGTTGACTTTGGTTGCTAAAGTAAGTATCAAGTCATTTGTTGGGTTGATTAAGCCTCTCTTAGAAATTGTTATTTTTTATGGTAGATGTGGTAGCTGGCAAAATCAATAGAGAAACACAATATTTGGTCAATACAATTGATTTCAGTTTCACCAGTCATCCTCCAGAGTAGTTGGGGTGCAAATGAAATAAGAACCAGCCTTATTTAATCACCTCACTCCCACTGTTGGGAATCATCATCATCATCGTTTAACGTCCGCTCTCCATGTTAGCATGGGCTGGACGGTTCAACTGGAGTCTGGGAAGCCAGAAGGCTGCACCAGGCCCAGTCTGATCTGGCAATGTTTCTACAGCTGGATGCCCTTCCTAACGCCAACCACTCCGTGAGTGTAGTGGGTGCGTTTTACGTGCCAGACGAGGCTGGCAAATGGCCATGATCGGATGGTGCTTTTTATGTGCCACTGGCACGAAGGCTGGACGAGGCTGGCAATGGCCACGATCGGATGGTGCTTTTTATGTGCCACTGGCACGAAGGCTGGACGAGGCTGGCAATGGCCATGATCGGATGGTGCTTTCTATGTGCCACTGGCACGGAAACAAAGCAACTACATCTCTTCCTATAAATTGTTGGTGTTTGTTGACGTCTTAAATTATTATTTTAATTAGAATATTGTGATATGTCAATTTAATAAATTGTTTTAATTAAAATAATTACAATGTGATGAAAACATTGTAAAATTATGGAGTGAATATTTTTAAAATACTCGGTCCTGTATCATTGCTTTCAGTTCAAATCCGTTGAATTCAAAAATACTGCAATGTCTTGGGGTCAATTTACTTGACTCAATACACGTTGACCCCTTAAAGTCTGATTTAAGATGGTAGAGATGGTGTAGATCAGCTTAGATCAGCTTGTAGAAAAATATCCATGAAAGTGCCTTAATTCCCCCTCCCCCATATTATTTAGAGTTGTTGTTTATCCCCAGATGAGCCCTGATAAAGTAAATCAATGATGTTGCTGTTGTAATAATCATAGCATTTTTCTGACATTCAGAAATATAGTTCACAACAATATGTACCTCTTGTTTTTATGGCAGTAATGTGAGATTTGAAGGATATTCAGCTACTTTTTTTAGCAGGTTGAATCATCGTACAGAAGCTCCCCTAGGAGGCTGTGTAAGTTTTAATGTCTAAATA
The DNA here is from genome assembly GCF_006345805.1 of Octopus sinensis. Taxonomy (NCBI): domain Eukaryota; kingdom Metazoa; phylum Mollusca; class Cephalopoda; order Octopoda; family Octopodidae; genus Octopus; species Octopus sinensis. Next base: position 72,603,225 of record NC_043003.1, on the reverse strand, counting down.
ATGAAGAGGATTTACTGTTGGAGTCATTGGATAATTTGTATTGATGAGGGGAAGTAGAAGAACAAATACAGGTAAAGAGAAAAGGGCATACAACACACATGCACATAGCTACACTCAATATGGAGCAGCTTAAGTGCAAGTTCAAATTCTGCAAGGGTTGAATTCTTTTTTTACTCTTCTGAAGTCATTAAGTTCCCATGAAATACTTGTGTCTATTTTACTGACTTCTACTTAGAGAAAACTATTAAGTATTGTCAAAAGTAATTGTTTTTGTGTGTTACTTATGTCACATATTGTATTACATACTGTGTTATATTTTTGTGTCACACATTTGTGTATTACTTATTTGCATATCATATTTTTGTTTCATCTGTGTTACATATTTCTGTATCTTATATTTGTCACATACTTGCGTTAGTGTATCTCACATTTATTACATATTTGTGTTACCTAATTATATGTTATATTTGTGTTACATATTTTATACCACATATTTGTATCACCTACTTCTGTGTTACATACACATTTATTTCATATGTCTGTATTACATCTTTGTCATATTTTTTGTATCATGTAGCTGTGTTGCACAAACATGTGGCACAAAAAATAAAAATAGATAAAGAATATGTAAACATGTATCACCTTATTTTTGTCATATTTGTGTGTCACTTACTTGTTTTTTTAGATATCTGTGTATTGTATATTTGTCTTGCATTTGTCTCACATATTTTTGTGTTGAAAATTTGTGTCACATGTTTGTGTTCATACCTGTGTGTCATATGTTTGCTTGCTGCATGTCATATTTTTGTGTATCACATTTTTTTACATACTTGCATCATCATCATCATTTAACATCCGCTGTCCATGTTGGCATGGGTTGGAGATTACTTGTTTATATGTTATATAGGCAATCTTACGGTTCTAGTATATTTTACGTCAAATGACTGCATGTATTTGTTTATATATGACTCACAAATCTATGACCAAAATATATAACGGCAATCTTACGGTTCTAGTATATTCTACATCAAATGACCATATGTATTTGTTTATATATGATCGTTGATTTCTGGAAAAAACTTTTATTTTTTTACTTTTTTTTTTACATATGGAGTTGGGGGGAAATGGGATCTTTGGGGTTAGGGTTAAGGTTAGGAACCCTAACCCTAACCCCAAAGATCCCATTTCCCCACAGCCCCATATGTAAAAAAATAAAAGTTTTTTCCAGAAATCGACGATCATATACACGTGGTCATTTGACGTAAAATATACTAGAACCGTAAGATTGCCGTTATAAATTTTGGTCATAGATTTGTGAGTCATATATGTTACATATTTTTGTGTTGCAGGACCTTTTGTATTCTTTGGTATCTTGTATAATTCTAGTTGTCCTGTTATGTTTAGCTTAAACTCAGACTTACATTACTATTGTTACAAAAGTTGCTCTGCCAACATCTCAGTGTTTCATGTTAAATATAATTACTAATGAGGTTGGCATGGACTAGAGTTAACCTTGTAAAAGAAAAATGATTGTTTAGTACTGAGTTGTGCATCCTGTAGAGTCTTTGTTTTGATGGATCATTTCATGATTGAAAGAACTTCTTTGTCCCATTGACCTCTTGTTTCACTGGCTTCTTGTGTCATTAACCTCTGATCTTATTGATCTGTGTTGATAATATTAAGTCAAAGTATTGTGAGATGGCCTGGATAAGATGGAGTTATCAATCGTATGGACAATAATTTCAGAAAGGTTAGTTCAAGCAGATGTCACTGCATATAGCAGCAGTTAGTTCAGATTGATATCTCCATATATGGCAGTGTGTGATGATATGTTGGAGAAATGGCTCACTGTCAGTTACTACCATTGGTTACACCTAAACAAGAGACATGAGCAATGGAATCCTCAAGAAGTACTTACACTAAAACTCTACAAACCACAGTTTTTACAGGCTACACACACACTATACATTCTGTTCACGCTACTAGTATCTCTACACTTTTTACACTGACTCTGATAAATAGATGAAATATGATCATATTATGAATACTGCTGCTGATCCCTAGAGGATTCTTTCAGCCTCCACCCATTGTCATTCCAGTCATAGTACTAGTCATGCCACCCTTAACTAAACCATAAAGCATGGCTTAGATGCCATAGACTTCCTTTCCCAGCTCGAACCAGCAGGGCTAGACTAAGGGGATGGTAAGAAAAACCTGACATAATGATATATTCTAGGTTGTGAAGTAGAGTTTAATAAAATCTCCCTCCCTCCTTCTCCAAATATGAAATATTTCCTAACATGGATCCATTTAAATGGTATTTACTCCTGAAGTTACTGAAAAGTTAAGTAAATGATGGTGAAGTATTTCTTTGCAATATGCTAGTCTATCACCTGTGGCTGAGTGAGAAAATAATAAAACATGCATAAACACCATCCATGGTTCCTATTTACTGATTCATGCACTAGGCCACTGAAAAGAAAATATTGTGTGACTTATGTATGACAAAATGCAGTGCTGTTGACAATTAGTCCCATCTTCTCTCTCTTCCACTACAACATTAGTTAAAATATGTCCATTGTGTCCATTGTTCATTAACCCCAGGTCAGTTCTGATCAAACTTTCAGCAAATATGATCAAAATGTTTCAGCCATGATGATATCGTTTTTTTTTTTTTTTTTTTTTTAGGGTACCTAGGATCGCATTATCTTGTGTGTTCTTTATTTAAAATGGTGGCATGTAGTTTGTGGGAGATTTGGCTGCTATTTCTGGCAGGTTGAGCTGCCTTATTGTTCTTTTGGTTCTTTTGACAGCTATAGTAACAAAGGAAGTTTTATACTCTTGTATTGTAATCTTTAATCATATGCAGGGCTCACCCCCCTCACCCAGCATATGCAGAGTACTCGACTATGATATACAAGGTATTTGTCCGACCAGCCTTTACAAGGTACTTGTCCGACTAGCCTGTACAAGGTACTTGTCCATCAAATGATGAGTATCAGTCCACCCTACATGGCCCACTCTATGTACAGTACCTGTCTACCCTATACATATTACCTGTCCACTTTGCACAAAGGATTCTATCTTTTATCTTTTACCTGTTTCAGTCATTAGACTGTGGCCAAGCTGGGGCCACCACCTTCAGGATATATTTAGATATTTAGATTTTTTTTTTTTGTATCTAGATATTAGATATTTTTTTTCATGTTTTTCCCAGAAAGATTGCTAAACAATGTAAGTTGCTTAGCCTCGAGTCAATCCTGATCTAGCTGATTATATGATCAAATATTCACAAGGGATTTTGGCTGCTATTTCTAGCAGGTCTTGGAAAAGACTAATGTTTAGTGTAAAGTGAAGAGAATGAAGAGAAGATGATGTTTGTTGTAGAGGTTAAAAAGGAAGGAAAGATTACTGTCTACTGTCCTTCCAACTCCTCTGCTTCTCCATCACACATTGTGTGATGTTTGCTACAAGACTATCTTCCCACAATCATACATAATGTGAAGTGTGTTAGATATCTGTTCTCTCTTCACCATACGCTACCCTAAAAGTTAATGACCTGTAGGGATACTGTATTTTGTTGTGCACCCATAGTATACAACAAAGTATACAGCGTTCTACTGTGTTAGCAGTGCTATTAAATCACTTGTTGAGGTGGTCTCTACAGATTTTCTATAGAAATTAAAGCCAGTATTGACTTATAAAGCATTTAATATACTTTCTAGTATATAACGAATCAGTGCTAAACTCTTTACTCTTTTACTCTTTTACTTGTTTCAGTCATTTGACTGCAGCTTTGCTGGAGCACCGCCTTTAGTCGAGCAAATCAACCCCGGGACTTATTCTTTGTAAGCCCAGTACTTATTCTATCGGTCTCTTTTGCCGAACCGCTAAGTGACGGGGACGTAAACACACCAGCATCGGTTGTCAAGCAATGCTAGGGACACAAACACAGACACACAAACACACATATATATATATACATATATACGACGGGCTTCTTTCAGTTTCCGTCTACCAAATCCACTCACAAGGCATTGGTCGGCCCAGGGCTATAGCAGAAGACACTTGCCCAAGATGCCACGCAGTGGGACTGAACCCGGAACCATGTGGTTGGTTAGCAAGCTACTTACCACACAGCCACTCCTGCACCTATCTGTAATTTCTATAGAAAACCTTAACAAGTACCTTAAATGTGTCTGCTTAAGCAATGATAATGAACACAGGTTGTTTCTAGTTTCCTCACACCAAAGTTTTGCTTTGGATTTGTTTTTACTGGGTTACTGCTTGTCTGTTTAATTGTTGTCATTGCTGCTTAGCTTCACTAATTATTGTATATCCTTAATTATTGTAAGGATTATTGTATATCCTATACTTATTGTATATCCACCCAGTTGATCTGCTATTCCTGTAGTATATCTAAATCTTCATTAACTACTGTGTCCTTCCTTGTTTATGCTGTTGTGATGTGATTAATTGGAATTTGACTATTATTTCTCATTGTTCCAGTGCTTATATAAAACTTTTATTTTGTAGTTTTGTATATGTGGGTATGTAGTATGTTGTTTTTAGTCCCAGGTCAGCCATCATCCAGTATGACCTATAATTAAAGATGTTCCATCCATGTCTAGTCTATTTCTAATTCTGATGTAGTGTATTAAGGACTACATTATCTGATGTGACCTTCCTTTTATATGGTGTTCAGCTGTGATTTAGTAAGATTTGACTATTGTTTCTAGCCAGTTGAGTGTTACTTGCTTTATATTCCAGATGACCACCATCATTGCTGTTGCTGCTGCTTTTCCCTACACTATTTAACATTTTATGTTTATTTTACTTTTATGCAAGGTTGTCTGTTTGATCAAGCCTGACCTGGGGCTAAGCTACAACAACTAATGATGTCCTCTCCTTCCTCTTCCTGACACCCTACTACTCTACCCCACTCATCACCATGACTTTATATCCGAGCTGTCATTATCGTTTCATTTCAGACTCAACTGAGAGCGCGGTTGAGGCGACATACTTCTTTGAAGAGGAAGAGGAGGAAGAGGAGGAAAGAGATTCCAGCAAAGATGGTAAGACAGAACACACTGCCCTATGTTGTACTGCACTGTACAACACTGCATCATTGTGCACATTATTGCACTGTAGTATACTGCATGTCACTGTATAGTAATTCACTTTACTGTGCAATATTGTAGTGTTTTCCACAACGCTGCATCATGTGACACTGCACAGTAGCGCACTTTGTTGTGTTGTTGCATACCGTACTTTACAATACTGCACTGTATAACACTGTTGTGCCTTATGTACAATACTGCACTGTATAACACTGTTGTGCCTTATGACACTATTGTACAACAATGAATTGTAGGGGAGGGCAGTAAAATATATAAGTTGGAGGAATGAAGAAGTGGCTTCCCTTCTGAGGCTGTTGTTGGGATATTCCCCTTCCCCCTTCATCACAGCATCTGTCTTTCACTATCTCCTACACATGTACACTCCCTTCTCCTTCTGCAACCTTATGAGAATGTTTTCTGTAGCCCAACTTTCTACTACTTATACATCCTTAGATTACCTTAATAGCCTAATCTCCCTTTTTTACTAGAAACTTTTTCAATATAAATATTATTATTATTGTCATCTTCATCATCATCATCAATGCTTACTTATTCACATTGTTTTGTATTAATCATGCATTATCTTGTAGTTTTGAGGGTTTGATGATGTCATTGTTTATTTTTATAACGACATTGTAGGGTAAATGTAAAAGACCAGATCAGACTGTTTTGAACATAGAGGTGGAATGTTTTGGTCTGATATGGTCAGTTATTAACCATAGTTAGGGTTATTGTTATGTGTGTGTGTGTGTGTGTGTGTATATATATATATATATAGGGACAGGAGTGGCTGTGTGGTAAGTAGCTAGCTCACCAAGCACATGGTCCCAAGTTGAGTCCCACTGCTTGGCACCTTCAGCATGTGTCTTTTACTATAGCTACAGGCCGACGAAAGCTTTGTGAGTGGATTTGGTAGGTGAAAACTGAAGAAGCCCGTCGCATATATATATATACATATATATATATATATATATATATATATATATATATATGCGACGGGCTTCTTTCAGTTTTCATCTACCAAATTCACTCACAAGGCTGATATGGTCAGAGATATATATATATATATGTTTGTGTGACTGTGATTGCCCCCACACCGTCGCCTGACAACCAATGCTGGTGTGTTTATGTCCTCATAACTTAG
>NC_043003.1:72569461-72591961 GCF_006345805.1 Octopus sinensis | reverse complement strand
AAATCAAAGGTTTTTGAGTGACATCTGGAGCAAAGACAAGGAGCACAAGAAGGATGCAAGAACTGAAACAAACAGTAGTCTGTCCAAAACAAGCAGAACTAGTCATTTCAGTTAGGGAAGTGAAGGAAATTAGTAAAAAAAATGAGCAACTGGAAGGCGCCCGGACCAGATAGTGTTCCAGGGTATTGGATCAAAAGATTTGTTGAATGTCATGCACGAATAGCTGCGTAATTCAATATCTTGTTAAATGCTGACCAAGTAACACCAGAGTGGTTGATATTGGGTAGGACAGTGCTATGCTTGAAAAACATCGAAAAGGGCAATACAGTAGACAATTACAGGCCGATGTCCTGTTTGCCACTTATGTGGAAATTATTGACTGGAATACTCGCAGAGTCAATATATGAACATCTGGAAAAAATGGAGTCCTGCCACATGAATAGAAAGGTTGCAAGCGTAAGTGCAGAGGCACCAAGGATGAATTTCTGATAGACAAAACTGTACTTAGAGACTACAAGAGGAGGAAAAGTTACTTAGCCATGTCATGGATCGACTATTGTAAGGTGTACGATATGATCCCACACTCTTGGATAATGGAATGTATGAAACTATTTGGTATTGCTTGGAAAAAGTATGGTGTATTGGAGGACGGACCTGACAGCATACAGAAGAAGTTTAGGGACAGTAGAAATCAGGAGGGGCATCTTCCAAGGGGACTGCCTGTCCCCATTGATCTTTGTACTGTGCTTGATACCACTAACACTGATTCTGAGCCAAGCAAAAGCTGGGTATGTATTCAAAAGCCGCCAGCAAAAAGTCAACCATTTGTTATTCACGGATGACCTCAAACTTTATGGTAAAGACGAAGCCCAAGTCAGTTCCCTCATTGATACAGTGTATACTTTCAGTGCTGATATCAGAATGGAGTTTGGACTGAGAAAGTGTGGTGTGTTAGTCTTGAAGAGAGGGAAAATCAAATGGATGGATGGGCTATTGTTACCATCAGGGGAGGTTATGAAGCAGGTAGAAGAGACGAGCTATAAATACTTGAGGATTAAATTGATGGAGAAAGAAATGACAGAAAAATTTAAGGTGGAGTACTTGCACAGAATGAGTCTGATCCTTAAGTTGAAATTAAACAGTTGGAATAATATTGAAGCTATCAACACATGGGCAGTTTCACTCCTTAGATATGCAGCAGGGGTAATCGCATAGACAGTAGACGAACTAAACAGCTTAGGCAGAAAGACAAGGAAGTTGCTAACTAGATATGGGATACTCCACCCAAAAAGTGACACACAGACAGACTATATGTACCAAGGAAAAGAAAGGGAAGAAGACTTATTTGATGCGAACACAGCATTAGAGCAGAAGAAAACAACATAGCATGGTATGTAGAAAATGCCATAGAACCGCTGTTATTAGAAGTAAGAAGGTCAGGCTTGTGTAGGATGAAAGATTGCAAAGATAAAGCACTATACAAGCAATTGAAAATGAATGAAATTGAAAATAGATGGGTAAAGAAAAGAATGCATGGACAATTTCATAGGGATGTTGAAGATAAGACAGACAGAGAAAAAAGATGCCTGTGGATGACTAAAAGTGATTAAAACTGGAAACAGAGGCTCTAATCTGTGCTGCCCAAGAGCAAGCACTAAGAACAAACTACATAAAATACAGAGTAGAGAACACATTAGAAAGTGATAAGTGCAGAATCTATGGACAAAACAGTGAAACCGTATTGCATATTACCAGCCAATGTATGCCACTAGCCCAGAAGGAATATAAGAGATGCCATGACAATATAGCAAGGCTTGTCCATTGGACACTTTGCAACAAGTATGGTCTTGACAGAGAGAAAAATTGGTACGACCACGAACCCGAAGGCATCATCGAAAATGGTAATATAAAAATCCTGTGGGATTTTATGATTCAGTGCAACCATGAGATAGAAAATAGGAAGCCAGACATAGTCTTAATTGAGAAAGAAAGTAAACTATGCTGGATCATAGATGTCGCATGCCCAGCTGACAACAAGGTATGTGATAAGGAAGAAAGAAAAGGTATGACAGGTTAGCTTGGGAGGTAAAGCAGTTGTTGTTGATGAAAAAAGTAGTAGTGGTTCTAATAATTGTCAGAGACCTGGGAACAGTGAATAAAAATTTGATAAGTACATGGAACAAATAGGGGCTGCAATAAGGGTGGAGTACTTGCAGAAAACAGCAATGCTTGGAACCGCTTGAATACTCCAGTAAGTGCTCGTAAAATAAGAGGTGTTACCTTGGTTCACTGGTAGTGAACAGCTGACACTGTAGTACATCTTCAGCATTAGAAGCTGTGCAAAGGCAATGATAATAATAATAATAATAATGATAAACCTTGATGTAAAAGGTGGGCTACAGCAAATATTCTGCTCAATACCACAGATTTGCATGTCAGTTGCTTGACCTTAACCAGTTGAGCATGTTCTTTAGTGGCTGATGATATGTGCATCTCTGATCATGAACAGACGTAGTGGGAGGGGAGAATCATAGCCATGTGTTGTGAGAAATTCTTTGAGGTTTGAATAATTCACCTCTGGAAACAGGTATTTCATTTATCATCCTTAAACAGCTCTCATTCAGGTACCTTTTGAAGAAGATGGGCTACTCGACTTGAAGAAAATTCTAACTAGTCCCCACCTGCAAGGTCATGCGCTGTTTATCTCAATATGAGATCACCATGTCTCGCAAATATGGTTGTGATGCATGTGCCTGGTGTACCCTTATTAGACATTGTGGGTATATTGGCCTTTGTGTATTTGTACCCTCCAGTGTCATTTTGATGGCATGCATTACTTTCTCACTCAATAATAATAATAATAATAATAATGTGGCAGTTCATACTAATAATAGCAGTTATTTTTCATTTTTACCTATTTTTTATTGTTTATAAAGACTTGCATGTTATAGCATTTCCATGTTTACCCTATTGGACTCCCTGTCTGTTTCTCTATCATCTCTGTTTTACTTATGCTAATGTTTGCTACTCAATTCTTCATCTTCAAAGAATCAAACAGTAAAACTTGTATCTATGTATTAACACAATGTTTACCTGTTTAATAGACTTGTGAGTGTAACATATGTATGCTTCTTTGCTTGTGGTTGTCCAATGGTAACCATTTTCATCTGTAGAAATTTTGATAGCTGTACATTCTGTTCCTCAGTGTTGCATGCACTCACACACACATATATATACTGTAAACATTTTCTTTATTTTATTCAATGTAATCCCTCTCTCCCTTTCTTCTCTTCCTTCCTACATGGTAACCTTACTTCCTTCTCTTTTACTCAGATCTTGAATTACCTTCAGCCTTCCCTGATGACCTTTCTTCTAATGAAGACATCTCCCTTCAAGATGGCTCACCTCTTAAAACACTAACCTCAAATGATAACCTGGACATTGAGAAGGATCTCTGTGAACGTCTGCGACAGGATTCATCGATGTATTCCGCCGACAGTGACACTAACACCCTATCGACTGTTGATCATTTAGAAGACGATGAAGGCAGTGTTTCAGAGACTGCCATTAGCACCACAACCAGCACATCGAAAGGTGCAACTCTCTTTGCTTTCATTTCAGTTTTCTGGACGTTTCAAGTGTTTATTTTGTCTATCAATCTGTTCTTTGTTTATGCTAATTGTGACTACTGTTGCTGCTGCACACTTTTATATCTTCTCAGGCTGCACAACTATCAGTTTTTTCATTTGGTGCAGATGGAATAATCTTTCAGATTGTTAAATTTAAATTCCTTAAGAAAGTGACACTGTATGCCATAAAGTTAGATAATTCTCTAATAGAATATACTGTACAGTTTTAATTTTGTTATTAAAACCTCACCATGTCAGAGTTATACTTGTATGGCAAGTAGTTTAAGGCAGCGAGCTGGCAGAAACATTAGCACGCCAGGCGAAATGTTTAGCAATATTTCGTCTGCCACTACATTCTGAGTTCAAATTCCGCCGAGGTCAACTTTGCCTTTCATCCTTTCGGGGTTGATTAAATAAGAACCAGTTACGCACCGTGGTCGATATAATCGACTTAATCCATTTGTCTGTCCTTGTTTGTCCCCTCTGTGTGTAGCCCTTTGTGGGCAGTAAAGAAATAAGTGGTTTGATTTGAGGCTATGTGTTGAAATTGAAACCATTACATTGTGTTTGAGATTTTATAGTCAATTAAAACGTATAGCTTCATATTCATATGTGTTTTATTCTCTAGTATATAGTCTACTATTGTCAAAAATCTTTGTCATGCATCTGCAACCTGATCATTGGCAAGTGGGATTTGTTGTTGATGCAACATTTCAGTTGGTGTTTTCTCTAGCCATCTTTAGGTGATATTCTCACATTCCAAATATAAAGTGAAATAGTCTGGGAGTAAATATTTGTTTGCTTCGCGTTTATGTCTGACTGGCTTCGTAGATTAGATGATTATTAGAATCCTGTTTAAAATATAGGTCTGTGAGTTCACTAACAGCCGCAGCACATTTACATAAACATGGCAAGTATTACATCTGACAATAAATGATAAAATCATTTATGTAGTGTTCAAAACACTAGAAAAGTGGAAGTTAACAGTGTGGAGAAAATATTCCATTAGGAGCGAGCCAACTGCAAACTTCTCACCACTATGAATATATGAAAGTGAATTTAGCTTGGACTATTTGCTTTTAATGAATAAAACTGGCTGTATTACATGTTTAAACGTTTGTGAAGTGTTCCCACCATTCCTTGTTGTGATTAGATTTTCATTTTATTCTTTCAACATACTTATAGCATAAACTGAATTAACAAAGATTTAGAAACAAAAATTTGAGGCTAACTTCTTTTCAGATGAGAATTCATAGTAAACTGAAAGCTTATTTTGAAAAATAGATCTAAAAACCAAAATAGTTAGAAAAATGGGAAAGTGCAAAAGTAGATTGTGAAGTAGCTAGTGTGGATTGACATCGACAAATTGTAGAAGCAGCTTGAATTGAAGAATAAATTATTTTTCCATGATGAAGAGATGTTCAGGCACAACACTTTCATTTGAAAGTGTTCAAAAGGTAGAAAAAAGATGCTACTGAAAGGAAAAGCTAGTATACATGTATCAATATCCACATTTAATATAAGGAAAGAAGCAGACATTTGAAGATTATAGATTCATTCAGTGTCTTGATCATTTATAATCTGTTTATAACGTATCTGAAAGCTCCATCCATTTAGGTGGAGATGTTTGAGGCATAGTTTCCATTACACTAACTATCCTGTTACTTCTGTTGTACCTATACTCTCTTTTGTACTGCTCTTCTGTAGCAATTCTGTCACTTCTACCACACTTCTGTATCTATATTTTTTCATTGCTATTCTACTGTATCTATGCTATCATCTCTACTGTACCAATACTGTCAATTCTACTACTGTAACCGCACTATTCTCCCTACTCCACTACTGTAGTTACACCATCACCATAAACTATGACATACTACACAGGAAACACTGAAGATATCCTATGTCTTTCATACTGTTAGTATGAAATAAAATACTATTCATTTTTCTTATTTATATATATTTTCATATTTTCAGATAGCGTCACTTTCAGCGGACTGCGGAAACGTTCTGTATTAAACATCATTAAGCAGGATAGCAAAGCTGAGTTCCGCAATGTACCACGTTTGAATCAGGTATTTTTTCTGCAAAAAGCATTTTGAATTTTTATCCTCACCACCTCTCCTCTTTGTCTGAGAATTTAGTGGTATTTGATGTGGAAATGTTGGTGTTTCGGTTGTAAATATTACTATTTGACTTACAAATGGTGTTCTTTGTACAACCTTTCCAAAATCAGATATATTCTTACAAATTCAGTATGTATTGTTTAAATTTTGCTCAGTTTTCCAGCATTAATAAAACAATTTCCAGATGTGTCCACCATCTCAGAAGTAGCTAAGAGCAATTTTAAATTGGTTGATCCAATGAAATTTTAAATACAATCATATTAAGGGATGAAAACCTAATTAAACTGTAATAAATTCAGCAGAAATACTGGATATTATCATTGCAAAAGTTATTATATTTGCTATGGTTGGGTACATTTAGCAACATTCTCTCTGTATAATCAGAGAGGAAATGACCCAGTGCTAAAGTGGCTGACTGGAAATAAAACAGAGTTATATAGTTTGGACTTGTGATCTGTAAGCCATTATATCACACATTTTTCCAATTTTGATTTTATACCTATGAATTTTAATTAATAAAAACTTCATTAGTGAATATTTATTTAAAAACTAATTTTCTATTTTTGCCTCCAGGAACAATTCATTCAGCTGTGGAAAACTTTGTATGATATGTTTGCTAACCATCCAGAAGAGCAACAACTGTATCATTCCATTGCAAATGTCGGCACTCTTTTACTGGAAATTGGAGAAGTTGGCAAGAAGTTCTACCTAAAGACTGGTGAAGGTGAAGACTGCACCTCTGAATCTGATGAAACACTAAGTGAAAATAGTGCTCTTGTTGCCGATGACAACCGCACCAGCCTATCAACATCCACTGCAACAGTTGACTCGGTTTTACACACCTCCTCTGAGAACAACTCTGAGCTTGCTAAAGAGGAGAAACCATTAGACAATACCACCATTTCTTCTGGCAACACTACGTCTGTGGACAGTGGGACTGGTGGAGTTGATGACAAGTTAGATGATACTTCACCAAGGCCAAGGCAGATCTCAGAGACAAGTGATGCATCAAGCAAACCAGATTCTGACTGGCTGATAACATTTGAGCAGTTTTTAGCCTCCATGTTGACAGAACCCCCTGTGGTGAAGTATTTTGAACAGAACATAAATGTCAGCTCCCTAGTTCAGACATTACGAAACCGGCGCCTTGCACGCCACACCAGTGTTGCCCCTTCAAAGGGAACCAAATAAATAAACGACCTTTCTTCGCTCTTCTTTTTCTTCATCTCCCAACCTCTCTCTCTCTCTCTCTCTGTCTCTCTCTCTCTCACACACATTCTATTTGTTAGATCATGCATGCTCGATGCATCAAGTACAGTGCGTGGCATAATAAGTATGATTCAGGAGAGGGTTCATTTTGACTCCAAATAAAAAAAAAAAACATTCAATTCACTTTGAGATTAATGGAAACTTTAATTAAACCATATAAAATATGCAGTTTAAGATATGTGTATATATATATATATACACACACACACACACACACACACACACGTGCACATGCACACACACACACACACACACACACACACACGTGCACATGCACACACACACACACACACAAATATATATACACAGACATTAGCCTGCATGTATAAAGTATGAGAGTCTAAGTATGTATGTATGAATACATATACATACATATATAAATATATATGTATGTATATATATGTATTTATACATATGTGTGTATGTTTATATGTAAATGTACATACGTGTGCATGCTTGTATATATGTGTTTGTATGTACATATATGTATAAGTGTATGTATATATATATATAAGTGTATGTGTATCTATAAACTCACACATATGTTTATGTATACACACACACACACATATATATATATATTATAAGTATATGTATCGCTCCATCATGACCACAGCCACATGGCAGAAATTAAAATAAAGAAATATGCATTAAATTCATTATATGCATATATATATTTGTATACATTATATATACATAACATATATATGTATACATATATATGTGTGTATGTATGTATGTATGTATGTATATATATATATATATATATATATATATATTTGTATAAATTATGTATACATATATGTGTGTGTGTATGTGTGTATATATATATATATATATATATATGTAGGTGTATTTAGATGTATGTAATATCTGTAGATATACATATACATACGTTTATATGTGTATGTGTGCATGAGTGTATATGTGAATCTATATATGTGTATGTATGTGTGTGTACATATATATATATGTTACGTGTGTATATCTTTGTATGTACTTGTAAATGTGTGTATATGTAAATATGTACATATGTATTTACATATATATATATGCATGTATTCATACACACAAATGCATAAATAAATTTATGTACACACACATACCCTTATGTATATATATATATATATATATATATATATATATATACATATATATATGTGTGTGTGTGTGTGCGTCTAAATATGTATGTATATAAATCTATATATGTATACATATATGTAACTTTTCTACATATGTATATGTATGTATATTTGCATGTATGTATATATGTTTGTATATGTGTATTGATATATATATGGGTGTGTTTGTGTGTATGTATGTGGGTGGGTGTATATATATATATAAATGGCATGAAATATACATAAAATATTAAGCAGTTATGTCATAAGCCAGTCGTGGCAAAAATAATTACTGTAAATGAATGTAACACTACAAAAATATCAATAAATCTATATACAATCTGTACAGAAAATTTGACTGTAATAACGAGAATTAATATGTTCTGATGTATTTACATGTGTGTGTCATTGTCATCATCATCATAATATAAACACCCACTCTGTCCTTGCGTCTGATAGAGTATTCTGAGGTAAATATTGTGTGTCCAGATGCCCTTCCTGCTGCCAACCCTACCTGTTTCAAAGCAAGTAAATATTTCCTCATTGTGAGGCATGTTTCTGCAGAATATTGAAAATGAAAGAACTCTGTTTGTGTGATAGTGACACACGGATATACCTATCACAGGATGTCATGACAAAGAGACATGAGCCTACTTCAGTTTCTGCTTGCCAAATCAATCACCAGGTTTTATTTGACACATGGGTATAGTAGAAGACCTAAAGCTCCACGAGGCTCCGGCAGGGGATGGTGGTGATCCCTGCTGTACTCTTTCACCACAACTTTCTCTCACTCTTTCTTCCTGTTTCTGTTGTACCTGTATTTCAAAGGGCCGGCCTTGTCACTCTCTGTGTCATGCTGAATATCCCTGAGAACTACGTTAAGGGTACTCGTGTCTGTGGAGTGCTCAGCCACTTACACGTTAATTTCATGAGCAGGCTGTTCCGTTGGTCGGATCAACCGGAACCCTCATCGTCGTAACCGACGGAGTGCTTCCTCCCCTATAGTAGAAGACACTTACCCAAGGTGTCACACATAGGACCGAAGTTCAAACAATCTAGGTGGGAAGCAAACTTCCCTACCACATAATTTGCATGTGTGTGTGTGTGTGTGTGTGTGCATGCACAAAAAGAAAACTAAGTGGAAGCTGTTAGTTTTAAGTTGCATCTGTAACTGTTTCTTTGCAAGGGTTCAGTGAGTTTCACCAACTGGATTTCAGTAAGGTACAGCTGCAGGCTTACAGCGAAGTGCAACTGAATTTTGGGATTCATTTATTGCAGATCTAGTGAGTAATATTTTATGGAATTATTAAGCTCTTCACAGCTTGTTTAAGCTGCTCCAGGATGTACATACTTTGAATGACTTATGGGCTCTTGATGTCTTTACTGAACGACATAGATAAAGTTTATATCCATTGCAGCTCAACAAATCTGTCAGTGTTCTCAGTGATTGATTTTTACCTGTTTTGTTATTTCCACATTTAGGTGATTTACATTAACTTTTATGACAGAAAAGCCAAGAACATACAGAGCTTAGATATAAACATGCAAGTTTTCCCACATGTGCTTATATGCTTACTTAATCCAGGTTCTTACATAACTGTACATATGTATGCACTTACTGTATATACTTGACTATAAAACACCCTTACCTATAAGACACCCCCCCCCCCCAACTTACAAGGTTCAAATCGGGAATTTTATCATTGACCCGACAATAAGCCACAGCGATTGTTTTTTCATGTTGGCGAGCAAAGTTTGATTAGGAATAACAGAGAAAAAGAGAAGTATATGGAGACTTAAAAGCATCTTAATGGTTGAGAGAAACCCAAATGTAGGTGATGCAGTTCTATATTTAAGAGATCAGGAATTATGGGCATTATTTACCTTGTTTACATTTGACAGATATTTGTCTTCATCTTGTTTGTTGTTAACACAATGTTTCAGCTGATATACACTCCAACCTTTATCAGGTGTCTTGGGGAGTTTTCGAACCTGGGTTCTCATTGCTAAGGTATTATTATTATTATTGTTGTTGTTTTCTTTTGCCGAAACCACTAAGTTACAGGAACATAAACATGCTAATATCATTGTCAAGTAGTTTTGGGGGAGAAACACAAACATGATCTCTCTCTCTCACACACACAAGCACACACATACACACACACACACACAAGCATACACATACACACACACACACACAAGCACACACATACACACACACACACACATTCTTTTACTTATTTCAGTCATTTGACTCAGCCATGCTGGAGCACTGCCTTAAAGAGTTTTTGTTGAAAAAATCGCCCCCAGGACTTATTCTTTGTAAGCCTAGTACTTATTCTATTGTTCCCTTTTGCCGAACTGCTAAGTTACAGGGATATAAACACACCAGCATTTGTTGTCAAGTGATGGCCGGGTGGGTGGGGGGACAAACGCACACACATTAATATATATATATGTATATATATATGTACATATACAACGGGCTTCTTTCAGTTTCTGTCTACCAAATCCGCTCACAAGATATTGGTTGGCCTGAGGCTATAGTAGAACATACTTGCACAAGGTACCACACAGTGGGACTGAACTCGGAAATGACATGGCTGCGAAACAAGTATTTTAATGAGGTAGCCATATCTGTATGTGTGTGTATATATATATATATATATATAGAATATATATATATGGGTGTGTGTGATTGTGTATAGAAGAATATATTAATAAAAAGAATTCCAACCTTGTCTGATTTTCACGTTTTATTTACAATCTTATAATGATATATTATAAGATAATATATTATAATTGAATAAAATAAAATGAAATAGTAGAATGTTAAATATTCATTCTGATTGAACTAGTACTTTCATGCATTGAATTCTGCAATCTTCGGGTTCATGTAGTAGTGTTGACAGTCATGCTTCACAATTTTTGACTGTAGCAAGATGATTGATTCTGTGCTATAAATACAGCTGGGTAGGCTCCAGAGTGCTAGGTTTTGCAAACTGTATTCTGACCAATCAGTGTGTGGTATCACTCAATTACTTAAGCTGATTGGTTGGTTGAGCTGATTGGTTTAGGCGTCACGCTTTGTTGGACATGTCAAGAGTCCTGTATCTTGACCCTGGCCGAAGCAGCAATTGTTGGGTTATTTTTAGAAATGTTGTATATATCCTTTGTCAGAGATTTTTATATTTTTTTTATATTTCAATTGTCATCATCATCATTGTCAGCACCTTAATTATTGTTGCTAGTGGTGATGGTTATGGCAATAGAACTTTTAACCCTAAATAAGATAATTTTCCTGCTATCTCGTCTTGATCACCTTTAGTATTGTTGTTGTTAGTGGTCATGGTCGTAGCAGTGGAAGTAATACCTCTAAGTATTATTATTATTATTATTGCTTATTTAGCTTGGGTTCGAATTTATCAATAAAATTCTTTTCTCTGATTTTCCTCTCGATTTCACTTGGGCTGTGTAATTTGTAGAATGGAAATATTATATATATTTTCCGGCCACATGTTGCTAGGTGGTTACTCAAAGGTATCTGACGGACCTCTGGGTCTTTAATCTGTTGCCGGTGTACACGTGAGCGTTCTAATAGTGCGTTTCCCGTCTGACCTACATATATTCTTCACAATTTGGGCATTTGATGCAGTAAATTAAATTTCTGCTTTTGCAGTTCATATTCGCGTTTGTGAATATTTTCCCGGTTTTTGTGTTTATATATGACCGGTATGTATGAATTGGCATGTGCCACATCGGCTATCATTGCATTTAGATACCGTGAATGTTTGGTCTTTGTTGCTGAGGTCAAATTTTGCCTTTGTTAGTAATGTTTTCAAGTTTTTAGGCTGTCTTTTACTAAGCACCATAGCTCGATCCGTGATTATGTCTTTTAATTCATTACTTTGGGCAATGATTGGTAGGTTTGCTTTGGCAATGTTGAAGATATTCTGGTGACATGGGTTGTGTGTCACTATGAATGGTATGACTTGTTCTTGTTTTCCTCTTCCTTGGGTTGTCCTAAGTTGTTGTATAGGTATTTTTATAGCCCGCTGTATGCCATTTTCTATAAGTAGAGATGGGTATTTGTTTTGAGCAAAAATTCTCTTAGTTCTATTAGGCGTTTGTTCCTGATATTTGCATCTTCTACAATAGTACAAATTCTTCTGGCTAGGCAGTATGGGATGTTACGTTTTGTATGTGGTGGATGGCACGACTTAAAATTTAGGTATTGATGTGTGTCTGTGTGTTTATAGTATATATCTGTGGTGATGGTGGTGTCTTTTTTAATTACCATTATATCCAGGAATGGTAATTTGGTACTACTCATCTCCTTTGTAAATTGGAGAGATGGGTGTAGGTTGTTCAGGAGGATATTGAACTCTTCCAGAGTATTTAGAGATTCTGTCCAGATTATGAAACAGTCGTCTAGGTATCTCTTCCATGCCTTTTCAATATACTTTCTAAACCCAGTGCCATAGTTTACCTCCACCTCTTGGTAGAGTTGTTCTTCTAAGTATCCCATTACAGAGTTGGCGTAAACGGGAGCAAACCTCGTTCCCATCGCCGTGCCTCTAATTTGGATGTAATTCTTTCCATTGAAGAAGAATGTGTTATTTTCTAGAATAAGCTTGACTGTGTCTAATATAAAAGGCACTGTGAATCTGCTGGGAATCACTTCTCTATGTTTTTCTAACCAGTATTTAATCGCCTTTATTCCTAAATCGTGTGGAATATTGGTGTAGAGGCTTACCACATCAAAACTTAGTAAAACTGAATTTGTTTCTGTTGTTTTGGGAAGATGGGACAGGAAGTCGATGTCATCCCTGATGAAACTTGGTATGTAAGTACATAGTGGTTTCAAAACAATGTCAATAAAATTGCTTAGACGGTTGTGTAGGGCATGCTGGACCGCTATAATAGGTCTAAGTTTTAGGTCTTTTGGATGTAATAATTTTATGTACTCACTTTCTGTTCTTTTACTGCCTGTTGATGTTTTTTGATTTGTGTATTTTTGGTAAGCCGTAGAAGTTGCTGGGTTTTGGTTCAAAATTGGTGATGTAGTCTTTTTCATTATCCGTAAGTGAGTTGTGGTGTGTTGAAATCAGGTTGTTGATCTTTTTCATGATGTGGTGGTCTATATTTGGGTATTTCACAATAGAAGGTTGTATCCTTCAGTTGGTCTTCAAACAAATCCTTATAGTTCGGTATCCATAATAACAATTGCACCACCTTTATCTGCTTGTTTAATTATTATTGTTTGATCGTTTTGTATACGTTTACATGCAGACATCTCTGATTTGCTAATGTTTGGCCTAACATTGGTATTGCGTCTAAGGGGAAATTTAGACAGGATATCAATGTATTGGTCAAGGTAGTTATTTCTTCCTTTTGGTGGGGTGAAATTTGATTTATTCCTTACTAGGGATTCATCAATCTCATTACTTTTGTTAGCGAAGAATTCTACAAGTCGTAATTTTCGACAGAATTTTTGGATATCCTCCTTTAATTCTTGGTGGTTGGCTGTTGGTGTAGGTGTGAATTTCAGTCCTTTTGACAGAAGTTGGATTTCATCATTGTCAAAATCTCTTTTTGATAAATTAATTATTTTAGGATCTATACGTTCAGTTGTTTGGGGTATGTCCTCTTGGATTTTTTCTTTCTCCGGTGTTTGTTGTCCTGACGTAAAAAAATGGATTTTTTTCTGGTTATGATTATATTCCTGTTGATGTTTGCTTGATGAATTTTGCGTTTTGGTTGTGGTACTTTACTTGGTTCGTTATGTTTTCTGTCTTGTTTTTGGTATTATGTATGCTACTTTTCAATTTCTTGTTAGCATTGTTTTTAACCACCTGGAGAAATGATCTGGGTTTACTTCTAGATCTAGATCGGTTTTTTGTCCAGTTTCTTGTGGGTAATCTCTGTGAGGTCTTGAAAATGATCTCCTGTTATTTCTACTGCTAATGGTCTGTTCAAAACAATATCTATTTTGTTTGTGCTTTTTGTTCATGTTGTGTGCATTGGGGTGTTTGCATACAAAATGGGAAGAGTTCTTACCGTAGTTCGTCTTCGATTCGTGGTGTGAAACAGGTGTTCATGTTGCCACGTGTTCTGGTGTATGTTGCGTTGGTGAGGTTGTCCACTTTTAATGCTATTTCTCGGAGTTCTGTTGTCTTTACCGTAGTTTGTAGCATATTTGTCGAGAAATAATTGTTTCCGCTGCCAAAACTTTCTTGATCTGCTTTCTTCTTTTGAGATATCTCTGATCCATAGTTCTCGCATTTTTTCTGCTATATTGCCGGTCGTTAGTTTGGATATTTCATCTCTGATTTGATCATCGATAGCTTCGTATTTGGCTTTGTAGCGGGATTGTTTAGACAGGGTAATGGAGATGTCGGTCCTGAATTTTATCAAACTAAGGTCCCATCGAAGTTTAGTTTCTTCCTCTGGTTCTCCTGCAATTTCTTTAATTAGGTACTTCCGAGGAAGTATGGGTGCCGCTAAGATATCCATTTCGAATGTATTTCAGCATATTTTTCGCATTTATATGCCTTCCAGAAGTTTTGTTTTCTTATGTTAAGGAGTTTTTTCCATGTCTTCTGTATCTCTTCTCTTTTTCGGTGTGTGTGCCTCTTTTTCCAGATTTCTTTCGTTTATTTCTGACATCCAAGGAGGTTGTGGTAGGCTTTCTCTTGTAGATTTTATAATTGTTGGTATCATTTCAGCTAAATTCTTAATTTCAGAGTTTATGTGTTCATTTCCAAGTTTTCCGTCTGTAGACTGTTTTTCTATTTCCTTTAAAATAGAGGATTGTGTGTCAATCATCGTGATGAGTGTTGATAATTTCGATGAAATTTCCATTAGAATTCTTTCTGATTCTGTTAATTTTGTTTGTTGCTTTCCAGACATGTTGGCATATACACAATAGGAATATAGAATATATATATGGGTGTGTGTGATTGTGTATAGAAGAATATATTAATAAAAAGAATTCCAACCTTGTCTGATTTTCACGTTTTATTTACAATCTTATAATGATATATTATAAGATAATATATTATAATTGAATAAAATAAAATGAAATAGTAGAATGTTAAATATTCATTCTGATTGAACTAGTACTTTCATGCATTGAATTCTGCAATCTTCGGTTCATGTAGTAGTGTTGACAGTCATGCTTCACAATTTTTGACTGTAGCAAGATGATTGATTCTGTGCTATAAATACAGCTGGGTAGGCTCCAGAGTGCTAGGTTTTGCAAACTGTATTCTGACCAATCAGTGTGTGGTATCACTCAATTACTTAAGCTGATTGGTTGGTTGAGCTGATTGGTTTAGGCGTCACGCTTTGTTGGACATGTCAAGAGTCCTGTATCTTGACCCTGGCCGAAGCAGCAATTGTTGGGTTATTTTTAGAAATGTTGTATATATCCTTTGTCAGAGATTTTTATATTTTTATATTTCAATTGTCATCATCATCATTGTCAGCACCTTAATTATTGTTGCTAGTGGTGATGGTTATGGCAATAGAACTTTTAACCCTAAATAAGATAATTTTCCTGCTATCTTCGTCTTGATCACCTTTAGTATTGTTGTTGTTGTTAGTGGTCATGGTCGTAGCAGTGGAAGTAATACCTCTAAGTATTATTATTATTATTATTGCTTATTTAGCTTGGGTTCGAATTTATCAATAAAATTCTTTTCTCTGATTTTCCTCTCGATTTCACTTGGGCTGTGTAATTTGTAGAATGGAAATATATATATATTTTCCGGCCACATGTTGCTAGGTGGTTACTCAAAGGTATCTGACGGACCTCTGGGTCTCTAATCTGTTGCCGGTGTACACGTGAGCGTTCTAATAGTGCGTTTCCCGTCTGACCTACATATATTTCTTCACAATTTGGGCATTTGATGCAGTAAATTAAATTTCTGCTTTTGCAGTTCATATTCGCGTTTGTGAATATTTTCCCGGTTTTTGTGTTTATATATTGACCGGTATGTATGAATTGGCATGTGCCACATGCTATCATTGCATTTAGATACCGTGAATGTTTGGTCTTTGTTGCTGAGGTCAAATTTTGCCTTGTTAGTAATGTTTTCAAGTTTTTAGGCTGTCTTTTACTAAGCACCATAGCTCGATCCGTGATTATGTCTTTTAATTCATTACTTTGGGCAATGATTGGTAGGTTTGCTTTGGCAATGTTGAAGATATTCTGGTGACATGGGTTGTGTGTCACTATGAATGGTATGACTTGTTCTTGTTTTCCTCTTCCTGGGTTGTCCTAAGTTGTTGTATAGGTATTTTTATAGCCCGCTGTATGCCATTTTCTATAAGTAGAGATGGGTATTTTTGTTTGAGCAAAAATTCTCTTAGTTCTATTAGGCGTTTGTTCCTGATATTTGCATCTTCTACAATAGTACAATTCTTCTGGCTAGGCAGTATGGGATGTACGTTTGTATGTGGTGGATGGCACGACTTAAAATTTAGGTATTGATGTGTGTCTGTGTGTTTATAGTATATATATATGAGACCAAAGTGTACGTGCGCCGGTTATATATATATATATATATATATTTATATATATATATATATATATATATATATATATAAAATACAAAATGGGACAAGAACGCAAAACATCCGGACAGCTAGGTGATACAAAAAGGGACAACATATATATATATACACACGATAGTGGTGAACAATGTAAATGAGCATACAACACAGCATTGGTGGATAATTTGTGCATTTTTAAATGCTGGACGTAAAAATGGTGGGAACGTTGTCTTTATTTTGGCATTCGGCTGTGTGAAATTTCACAAGATTCGCTCTCGTCAACAGGTAGTGCAAAATACAGAAGAGAATACACAAAAGGGAGATAATTAAGTAATCACTTGGACAGTTGTTACTTCCCTTGTGTTGGTATTGTAATACATTCTTTTTAAGTATTTCAGTCAATTTGGGTACATACATATATACCACGGGCTTCTTGCAGTTTCCTATTTCTTTACTGCCCACAGGGAGCTAAACATAGAGAGGACAAACAAGGTCAAACAAAGAGCTTCTTACAGTTTTCGTCTACCAAATCCGCTCACAAGGCATTGGTTGGCCCGAGGCTATAGTAGAAGACACTTGTACAAGGCACCACACGGTGGGACTGAACCTGGAACCATGTGACTGTGAAGCCAACTTATTACCACACAGCCACGCCTGCGCCTATATATATATATAATCTTGTTTCGGTCATTGGACTGCAGCCATGCTGAGGTACTCCCTTGAAGAATTCTAGTCGAACGAATCGACCGCAGTACTTACTGTTGTTAAAGCTCGGTATCTTTTTGACCGGTCTCTTTTGCCGAAGCGCTAAGTTATGGGACGTAAACAAATCACCGGTTGTCAAGAGGTGGTGGTGGGGGCAAACACAGAAACACACACCCTCACTCACACGTACACACATGCTTATATATATACATATATACTCGATGGGCTTCTTCCAGTTTCTGTCTACCAAATCCACTGATAAGACTTTGATCGGTCCTGGACTATAGTAGAAGACATACATCCAAGGTGTCACGCCGTGGGACTGAACCTGGAACCATATGGTTGAAAAGCAAACTCCTTACCTCAAAGCCAAGCCTGCGCCTAAAATATTTAAATAACTATTGTACATGTTTTTTTCCATAAAAGATCTATTATACGTTTATAGAATAATTATCTATCTCTCTCTCTCTTCGGCAGTTAAAATCTAAACATTTATTTGGATTTCAATTACCGATGAAGTGATGAATATTAAAGTATTACATATAGTATCTAGAAGTCATCTTAAATTTGTCTCAAATTTGTCACTCTTTTCATAAGAGCTGATGAGATGGACGTGTATTGGGCATCCACAAAACTTTACGTCGTATGGAGGTGAATAAAATTTTATTAAAAATATAGCTAACTTGTAACAAATGTATCGAGTGCTACTTTTTCTTGTTTTGCCATTCGCTCCAAATATATATGAACCAATAGTGTCCACACAGTTGGAGTGAAACTCGAACCATATGGTTCCAAAGCAAACTTCTTAACCGTACAACCATGTTTGTGCTTTGTGTGTGTGTGTACGCGGACGGGCGGTAAAATAATTCAAATGAACTCAAACAAAATACCCTTAATCTCATTTTAATTGAAACATAGCTCACAAAACTGTACATTGACTAAGTAAAGGTAATTATAAAGAAATTGAGGCTACAACATTATCTTTTGCTTATTTTAGTTATTAGACTGCAGCCATAATGGGACACTGCCTTGAAGAATCTTTTGTTAAATGAATCGACCCTAGTACTTTATTTTTGTTTTAAAGCCTGGTACTTATTCTATCGTTCTCTTATGCTGAACCACCGCTAACTTACAGGGACGTAAACACACCAATACCAGTTGTTAAGCGGTGGTCCCACACACACGCACGCACGTGATGGGCTTCTTTCAGTTTCCATTTCCCAAATCTGCTCGCAAGGCTTTGGTCAGCCAGAGGCTATAGTAGAGTACATTTGCCAAAGGTGTCACGCAGTGAGACTAAACCATGAAACATGAGTTGGGAATTGCTAAAGGATTTTCTGGCCCATCTGTGCTTTGTTTTGTGCAACTCTACTTCATCTGACAAAACAAATAAAATTTTATGTGGTTAAACTAAAGCGTTACACCATTCAAAGAAACGAAAAAAAATGTGTGTAATAGGTGTAAAACAACTTCCTCTGAACGAATATGAAAAAAAAAAATGCGAAAGAGGAGTGGGGGAGAGGCCTCGGAAAATTCACATCGGGAATTTCCGAAAGCGTCTGAGGTGCTGACCCGAGCACCAAAACAAAAGAAAAATAGTGTAATATGTGTAAAACAACTTGCTCTAAACGAATATGACAAAAAAAATGCGCACTCACGAAAGAGGGGTGGGGGAGAGGCCTCGGAAAATTTACATCGGGAATTTCCGAAAGCGTCTGACCCGGGCACAAAAACAAAAACAAAAATAGCGTAATAGGTGTAAAACAACTTGCTCTAAACGAATATGATAAAAAAAATGCGCGCTCGCGAAAGGGGGGGGTGGGGGAGAGGCTTCAAATTCATGGCAGTTGGTCATGAATTTATCAGTTGGCATGGTTATATATCTATGACCAGGCATGATTTGATATATATATATATATATATATACTGGGCACGTGACTGGTCCCATGCCTAGTATTACCAATGATGGCAGCCACATTACCATCGGTGCAGCAGCAACTCCAACACAACGGCCAGGGATTACTACTACAACGACAGCCACAACGATATCACCAGACCCACGCTTCTAAATAACAGTCCCAATAACAACAGTTGCAACAACAACAACATCTCCAGACCCGGAGCCAACGGAAGATGCACCAGAGATGCGAAAACAACCAGCACTTAAGTCTGGAAATATATCGGGTGAGTTGGAATTGCCTCCAAGTGGTGCCTGCACAGCTACGACTCCTGTTTCAGGATTCCGGAAAGATGAATCGTCACGTCCCTGGTCAACCACGTGTGGGGCCTTAAAGACGAAAGGACCCCATATAGTATCAAGTGGAGGATCATAGAGAAGCCGGGATCCTATATCAACGGGAGCGGACGCTGCAAGCTTTGCATAGCTGGGCGAGCAAGGATCCTCAAAGGCCCCACGAAACACGGATTATTAAATTCCCAAAATGAGATTTATAGTCCCTGCATTCATTCCAAATGTTATCTACTGCAAGTATAGGTTTCCCCATTCATCAATTAGATCCGAAAAGTCCGAGCTACAAACAAATGAAGGACAGAATTCCCCGTTCACCATTTTAGCCAATATGAACTGCCAAATGACTGATCTAAGGGAGATAACCAGTCTTCACCACCGCGGATTGTTTATCCTTTGCAAACTAACTTACTGTAACGGATTTCTACCTCCGCAGTTTGAAGGGCTATTTGGCTTTCGCCATTAGAGTCTGACAAGTTATCCATTGACCTAAGTGCTTTATGGATGTATAACCATCATCCACTCTATGACCAGACATATATTTAACTGCATATAAATATATTACTGCTCTATGCTTTAGAGCGTACTTTTTTTGGATATAAGATACACTAAGGACACACACACACATACACATATACGTGAACATCGTCCATCTCCCTTTTCCTGCACGGATGTTCAAAAGAGTGGAGTTTTTTCTCCCTGTTATGTCTTTTCTCTTTTCAAAAAATATTTCTCACACCGTTCACTATTTTCCTCTCATTTTGGTCTAACGACTCTCCATGATTGTTTTCGTTCGGTTTCTTTTTATGTCTCCACTGTCATGTTTTTGTTCTCAACTTTGACCTTCCTTAAATCATGAATTTTATTTTAGAATTTATGGGAGCAACTGTTTTTGAAAACTCATATTGTTCTAGAATGCTCGAAATGAGGAGTAGATAGACAGCTGGTAACTGATGAAGGGCCATTTCTCTGTGTTTACTTGTCCCGTTCTCCATTTTTTCTCGTTGTTTATGCATTTAACCCCCCTGTTTACATATTTCATGTTGTTTGAACCGTTGGTGACGTCCTGTACCCATATATGTTTAAAACCTCTAAGGGGTGGTTAAATCCAAAGGCACTCCTGGTGATTACCTGCGTAGGTATAGTCCTTGGTAAAAGGTATACGGTAGCAGGTAATTCAGCAGGTAAACCGTCGTTTAAATTATAAGCAAGAAGAAAATGGCGGAACAATAACTGGAAGAAGTTGGTCATTTGCACTAGTAAGCCATTAATTTAATTATTTAATAAAGAAAATTGGTCGTAATAGT
Source organism: Octopus sinensis (assembly GCF_006345805.1). NCBI lineage: Eukaryota > Metazoa > Mollusca > Cephalopoda > Octopoda > Octopodidae > Octopus > Octopus sinensis. The sequence continues at coordinate 72,570,997 of NC_043003.1, read as the reverse complement.
GCATTTACGATCGTTTCTGTTTACCAGTTTTTGTGGTAGACATCATCAGAATGCAGAGTCATATGTAGAGGTAAGAAGAGCGAAAGACATAGGGATACATTGGTAACAAGATTAAAGACAAAGAATAGTGAGTCTTACATTATAGTAGGTTTCTTAGTTGATAATTCTCTTGCGAAGTGGATGTAGGATGGAGGTTATTTTGATCTGTAGTCCCAAGTTTAAGTAAGTGCATATTTTCCACGTGTTTATTCTGGTTAGACTTTTCCCCGGTGGTGTAAAGAAAGGGGTTTAACTCTAACTCATGGTGAAAAGGGAGCTAACTCTATCTGGATTACTCAATCCGGGGTGAGTAAGGAATTTATGTGCCTTTTGGACTTGAAGTTGTAGGAAGTTCGTAGTAATGGAGGAAGCCCTCTGTAGACGTAAAATAATTTATTATGGGCGTGTAAAGAGAGTGGGGGTTGGGATGTGAATGTTTGCGTGTACGTAGTTTAAGTGGTTCCCGGCTAAATGGGATTATTTAGATGAAGATGCTAGCGTAGGATTTGTAGAGAATCAAGCGAGTTTACCAATACTTGGAAAAGACAAAGGGGCCTATATGTAGACAAAAATGACCGTTCTCATATTTTCTATTAAGAGGAGGTGGTTTAGCCGTTAGAATTTCCAGGCGTTCGGTTAAACAGAGATCGCACCGTCTATTGGTAGAGTTGTAAGAAGTAGTTTTTGCGAGTATGCGCCATTCTAATCTATATTCTATTTTTTGTCCTTAAGCTTCCAGATATAGCTATTAAACTATGTGCATTGTAACATAAGTATCATTTGGTTTTTCGTGGTTCCTATATAGGATTTTATATGGCTATTTGTGTGTACGACACATTGGTAAACTACGTTTTTAGTCTTACATATTACAGAATGAGATAAAAATCCAAAGCTGTGAAAGATTTCAGAACATTTATAAATAGATCTTACAGCTGATTCCGGGATATTTTATATATCCCGGAAACAGCTGTAAGACATATTTATAAATGTTCTAAAATCTTTCTCAGGCTTGGACTTTTATCTCATTCTGTTAATTTTTTACACACACACACACATATATATATGTGTGTGTGTGTGTGTGCGTGTGTATACACTCAAATATATATATGAACATATATACACATATATACGCATGTGTGCATATGCAGATGTATACACACATATGTACATCCATATACATTTGTATAATAATATGGATAACATATATGACATTCATATATGTATAAAGTTTATAAGTTTTATAAGTGAAATATAGAATATAATATATAATCTATTAATTATATTAAACGGTGTTAATATAAAGTTGAAAAGACGATAGAAGTAGTAATAATAATAATTATTATAGAAAAATAATATTAATACTAATAAAGAGAAAAGAATGTGGAAATACTATAAATCTATTTATACGCATAACCAAAACGGTAGATAAACTATATCTATGAGAGTGTGTACATTTAGTGGAAGTGATTGTTGTGCACTTAGAATTACTGTTGTGCA
>NC_043003.1:72564461-72566961 GCF_006345805.1 Octopus sinensis | reverse complement strand
TTATACTATCAGCATGCAAAACTAAATGCAATACCCAATAAATACACTGGACCTGGAGGGATTGCAATCCCAGAGGCACAATCAGTGCGAGACCTGGGTATTTACATGAGTGATGATGCAACCTTTCATGTGCATGTTGCTAAATTGGTAATGAAATGTAGGCGGCTGACCGGATGGATTCTTAGAACCTTTAGAACAAGAGACCAGGAAACCATGATGGTCCTCTGGTGGACACTTGTCCTAAGCCACTTTGACTATTGCTCTCAGCTATGGTCACCATCCAGTGTCAAGTTAATCACAGAACTTGAGGCGATCCAACGAAGCTACATGAAGAAGATAGCCTCTGTGCAGCATATAAGCTATTGGGAAAGACTCAAGAGATTGAGACTCTATTCCTTAGAGCGTAGGCGAGAAAGATATGCCATAATATACATCTGGAAGATCCTAGAAGGACTTGTCCCAAACTTTGGCATCGAGAGTTACACAAATGCCAGAACTGGGCGCCACTGCATAGTGCCAAGGATACCAAATTTGCTATCAAGATGTAGGACAAGATACTGTGATAGCCTGGGCTTCCGAGGCCCACAGCTCTTCAATATCCTCCCGAAGAACCTAAGAGACCTGCATGGGGTGGATGGAGCTGAAACTAAATAAAATAAAAAATAAAATAAAATAAACTTTTAATAATTTTGATATATATTTAAAATAATATAAATTAATTAATTTTATATTTAGCTTAAGTTTTCATTGTTTGATTTGCCTAATAGTGGTTTTATCTCTAATTTAATATAAATAGATATATATATAAATTCATATATATATATATATATGAATATATATAATATATTCAGATACATATATTCACATATATATTATATATATATATTCATATACATATTTTCACACAACACATACACATATGTATATATATATATTCATATATAGATATAATCATATATATATATAATATATATATATATATATATATATTATATATATATATCATATATATATATATATATATATATATATATATATATATATATATATATATATATATATAGGAAGAGCTTTACTTTTATGCTTTCAGTTGATTCAAGTTATCCAGTGAGAGCCCAGGATGTATTATTCAAGTAGGATTAAAAATGAAAAATGGGTAAGTTGACCCCACAAGGGATATCTTCATAAAAAACGTTTATTTGTTTGCATTCAGCCTAAGACCAAATCATTTGCTACCAACACAGCAGGAGCATATGGTTATCAGGGTGATCCTTTTGGTACAAGAAATCTTAAGTTGATTTGAATTTACCAAAATTGCCAATCAGTCAGTTGAAACTCAATAAAACTATTCCTTGTGGGTTTCCGCATTTAAATTGACTGTAACCTTTTCTTTTTGCCTAACTTGAGGTACGAATGACCTAAGATACAAAGTAAAATTTCCTGCTTTTGTGTTTTGAGATACGAGTGAAAATTGAGATGCGAATTTATTTCCAGTTACCTTTTTCCGCTCGCTAGGAAATTTGAAAACTTTGTCAGCCCTGATTATTCATTTCATTTGTTGGTGAAGGTTTTCTTTCATAATGGTCTTTATCGATTTCCTAACATGCTCCCCTTCATCTTCAACAAAGCCGCCAAATTTTCGATGATTAATTACCCAGTGCAGCTGCACTTCTGGGTGGGCTCATAATCTGCAGAGGTTCAGTCAAACGAATTAAAAAACATATGCGATGGAAAGGCGAACATAATTTCCGAAAACAAAGAAAGGGATTTAGCACAAAACAAGCACTAAAGCTAGACCCAGCAATGCCGGGTCATAGTGCTAGGAGTTCTACCAACATTCTCGGGAGTGGCCATGGGAACGCGAATGGGCCCCAACTATGCGAACCTGTTCGTTGGCTATGTTGAGGCCCAAATATTCTCTAGTTTCACTGGTCCCACTCCCGAACTATACGGTCGTTACATTGACGACATTATCGGTGCCACCTCACTCTCCCGTGAACATCTAGATTCCTTCCTCTCTTTCGTTCAATACTGCCCTCCACTTCACCTCAACTATCTCCAACACCTCTGTCTCCTTCCTCGATATTTCAGTCAGCATTCATCACTCCACTCTTACCACCTCCATTAACTACAAACACAGACTCACACTCATACCTAAACTTCTCTTCCTCCCACCCCAAACACACCAAGCTTTCCATCCCCTATTCCCAATTCCTCCGTCTACGTAGGCTCTGTAGTGACGACCATGACTTTGAGACTCAGTCTCAACTCATGGCTCGCCACTTCATCCTACGTGGATTGAGACTCAGTCTCAACTCATGGCTCGCCACTTCATCCTACGTGGATACCCCCTCACCACTATCTCCACCGCCCTTGCCAGAACACGTTCCGTAGACCGTGCATCTGCTCTCTAACCCCCGAACCCGCCCTGCAGTCTCCCGCCTCCCTTTTCCCCTCACTTACCACCCAACCACCCTACCACTCCAACGCACCATTCTTC